>NC_056431.1:3201948-3449448 GCF_018296145.1 Oncorhynchus tshawytscha
GATTCTTCGAAGTACCCACCCTTTGCCTTGATGACAGCTTTGCACACTCTTAGCATTCTCTCAACCAGCTTCATGAGGTAGTCACCTGGAATGCATTTCCATTAACAGGTGCGTTTTATTAAAAGTTAATGAGTGGAATTGATTTACTTCTTAATGTGTTTGAGCCAATCAGTTGTGTTGTGACAAGGTAGGGGTGGTATTCAGAAGATAGTACTATTTGGTAAAAGACCAAGTCCATATTATAGAAAGAACAGCTCAAATAAGCAAAGAGAAATGACAGTCCATCATTACTTTAAGACATGAAGGTTAGTCAATCTTGAAAACTTCAAGAACTTTGAAAGTTTCTTCAAGTGCAGTTGCAAAAAACATCAAGCTCTAAGAAGAAACTGGCTCTCATGAGGACCGCCACAGGAAAAGAAGATCCAGAGTTACCTCTGCTGCAGAGGATAAATTCATTAGAATTAAATGCACCTCAGATTACAGCCCAAATAAATGCTTCACAGAGTTCAAGTAACAGACACATCTCAACATCAACTGTTCAGAGGAGACTGCGTGAATCAGGCCTTCATGACCGAGTTGCTGCAAAGAAACTACTTACCAAAGGACACCAATAATAAGAAGAGACTTGCTTGGGCCAAGAAACATGAGCAATGGACATTAGACTGGCGTTTTTCAACAGGACAATGACCCAACACACCTCCAGGCTGTGTAAGGCCTATTTGACCAAGAAGGAGAGAGATGGAGTGCTGTATCAGATGACCTGGCCTCCACAATCACCTGACCTCAACCCAATTGAGACGGTTAGGGATGAGTTGGACCGCAGAGTGAAGGAAAAGCAGCCAACAAGTGCTCAGCATATGTGGGAACTCCTTCTAGACTGTTGGGAAAGCATTCCAGGTGAAGCTGGTTGAGAGATAGCCAAGAGTGTGCAAAGCTGTCATCAAGGCAAAGGGTGGCTACTATGAAGAATCTCAAATATAAAATATATTTAGATTTGTTTAACACTTTTTTGGTTACTACATGATTCATCATGACTGGTTGCATCACTGCCTCGTATGGCAACTGTTCAGCCTCCGACCACAAGGCGTTACAGAGGGTAGTGCATACGGCCCAGTACATCACTGGGGCCAAGCTTCCTGCCATCCAGGACCTATATACCAGGCATTGTCAGAGGAACGCCCTAAAAACTGTCAAAGACTCCAGCCACTCTAGTCATAGACTGTTCTCTCTGCTACCGCACAGCAAGTGGTACCGGAGCGCCAAGTCTAGGTTCAAAAGGCTTCTTAACAGCTTCTACCCCCAAGCCATAAGACTCCTGAACAGCTAATCAAAGGGCTACCCAGACGCCTCGTTTACGGTGCTGCTACTCTCTGTTTATAATCTATGCATAGTCACTTTAACTCTACCTACATGTATATATTACCTCAATTACCTCAATTAACCGGTGCCCCCGCACATTGACTCTGTACCGGTACCCCCTGTGTATAGCCTTGCTTGTTATTTTACTGCTGCTCTTTAATTTTCTATTTTCTATTTTTTACTTGTCTGTTTTTTACGTAACACTTATTTTCATTTGTTTTCTTAACTTCTTAAAGCATGGTTGGTTAAGGGCTTGTAAGTAAGCATTTCATTCTAAGGTCTAAGCCTGTTGTATTCGGCACGTGACAAATAAATTGGATTTGATTTGATTCCATATGTGTTATTTCATAGTTTTGATGTATTCACTATTATTCCACAATGTAGAAAATAGTAAAAAATTAAGAAAAACCCTTGAATGAGTATGTGTGTCTAAACATTTGACTGGTACTCTAAATACACTACTGTTCAAAGGTTTGGGGTCACTGAAAAATGTCCTTGTTTTTGAAAGAAAAGCACATTTTTTGTCCATTAAAATAACATCTAATTGATCAGAAATACAGTGTAGACATTGTTAATGTTGTAAATGACTATTGTAGCTGGAAACGGTTGATTTTTTAATGGAATATCTACATAGGCGTACAGAGGCCCATTATCAGCAACCATCACTACTGTGTTCCAATAGCACAGTGTGTTAGCTAATCCAAGTTTATCCTTTTAAAAGGCTAGTTGATCATTAGAAAACCCTTTTGCAACTATGTTATTACAGCGGAAAACTGTTGTCCTGATTAAAGAGGCAATAAAACTGGCCTTCTTTAGACTCGTTGAGTATCTGGAGCATCAGCATTTGTGGGTTCGATTACAGGTTCAAAATGGCCAGAAACAAAACCCTTTCTTCTGAAACAACATTAACAATGTCTACACTGTATTTCTGATCTCTTTCTCTTTTTTAAAAATGTGCTTTTCTTTCAAAAACAAGGACATTTCTAAGTGATGGTAGTGTGTGTATTTATATATGGTAAGAACCATCTTCACTGACCAGTAAAACAAAGTCAGATGCTGATCTGATGATGATGTCACTCTCATCTGCAGGCACTGGCACACAAGTGAGATCGACATCAGCATTCACACACACATTAACCCACCTGGTCTGAGGACGCGGTCCAGGCGGTCGGTGGTCTTGGGCGGGGGTCTGCGTGCCCCGCGCGGGGAGCGTGTGTTGGGGGAGGCGGCCGGGGAGTTGGGCTCTGGGGGGAGGTCTGGGGCAGGGTATCCACTCTGGATTAACACCTCAGCAGCACACAGCAGACACACACTGTGCTGGCACGGCAGGATGATGGGCTGCTTCACCATCTCAGTACACACCGGGCAATGCAGCTCCCGCTCCATACTCTTCATGTTAGACTGGAGAAGGAGACAGGGAGGGGGGATAAGGGGTTGGAGATAGTGGAGAGACAGGGAGAGGAGTTAGAGGAGCAGGGAGGGGGGATAAGGGGTTGGAGATAGTAGAGAGACAGGGAGAGGAGTTAGAGGAGCAGGGATAAGGGGTTGGAGATAGTAGAGAGACAGGGAGAGGGGTTAGAGGAGCGGGGAGGGGGATAAGGGGTTGGAGATAGTAGAGAGACAGGGAGAGGAGTTAGAGGAGCAGGCAGGGGGAATAAGGGGTTGGAGATAGTAGAGAGACAGGGAGAGGAGTTAGAGGAGCAGGGAGGGGGATAAGGGTTAGAGATAGTAGAGAGATGGGGAGAGGAGTTAGAGGAGCAGGGAGGGGGATAAGGGGTTGGAGATAGTAGAGAGACAGGGAGAGGAGTTAGAGGAGCAGGGAGGGGGATAAGGGTTAGAGATAGTAGAGAGATGGGGAGAGGAGTTAGAGGAGCAGGGAGGGGGATAAGGGGTTGGAGATAGTAGAGAGACAGGGGAGAGGAGTTAGAGGAGCAGGGAGGGGGATAAGGGATTGGAGATAGTAGAGAGACAGGGAGAGGAGTTAGAGGAGCAGGGAGGGGGGATAAGGGGTTGGAGATAGTAGAGAGACAGGGAGAGGAGTTAGAGGAGCAGGGAGGGGGATAAGGGATTGGAGATAGTAGAGAGACAGGGAGAGGAGTTAGAGGAGCAGGGAGGGGGATAAGGGGTTAGAGATAGTAGAGAGACGGGGGAGAGGAGTTAGAGGAGCAGGGATAAGGGGTTGGAGATAGTAGAGAGACAGGGAGAGGAGTTAGAGGAGCAGGGAGGGGGATAAGGGGTTGGAGATAGTAGAGAGACAGGGAGAGGAGTTAGAGGAGCAGGGAGGGGGGATACGGGATTGAGATAGTAGAGAGACAGGGAGAGGAGTTAGAGGAGCAGGGAGGGGGATAAGGGGTTGGAGATAGTAGAGAGACAGGGATAGGAGTTAGAGGAGCAGGGAGGGGGATAAGGGGTTGGAGATAGTAGAGAGACAGGGAGAGGAGTTAGAGGAGCAGGGATAAGGGGTTGGAGATAGTAGAGAGACAGGGAGAGGGGTTAGAGGAGCGGGGAGGGGGATAAGGGGTTGGAGATAGTGGAGAGACAGGGAGAGGAGTTAGAGGAGCAGGGAGGGGGATAAGGGGTTGGAGATAGTAGAGAGACAGGGAGAGGAGTTAGAGGAGCAGGGAGGGGGATAAGGGTTAGAGATAGTAGAGAGATGGGGAGAGGAGTTAGAGGAGCAGGGAGGGGGATAAGGGGTTAGAGATAGTAGAGAGATGGGGAGAGGAGTTAGAGGAGCAGGGAGGGGGATAAGGGGTTGGAGATAGTAGAGAGACAGGGAGAGGAGTTAGAGGAGCAGGGAGGGGGATAAGGGATTGGAGATAGTAGAGAGACAGGGAGAGGAGTTAGAGGAGCAGGGAGGGGGGATAAGGGGTTGGAGATAGTAGAGAGACAGGGAGAGGAGTTAGAGGAGCAGGGAGGGGGATAAGGGATTGAGATAGTAGAGAGACAGGGAGAGGAGTTAGAGGAGCAGGGAGGGGGATAAGGGGTTAGAGATAGTAATGAGACGGGGAGAGGAGTTAGAGGAGCAGGGATAAGGGGTTGGAGATAGTAGAGAGACAGGGAGAGGAGTTAGAGGAGCAGGGAGGGGGATAAGGGGTTGGAGATAGTAGAGAGACAGGGAGAGGAGTTAGAGGAGCAGGGAGGGGGATAAGGGGTTGGAGATAGTAGAGAGACAGGGATAGGAGTTAGAGGAGCAGGGAGGGGGATAAGGGGTTGGAGATAGTAGAGAGACAGGGAGAGGAGTTAGAGGAGCAGGGATAAGGGATTGGAGATAGTAGAGAGACAGGGAGAGGGGTTAGAGGAGCGGGGAGGGGGATAAGGGGTTGGAGATAGTGGAGAGACAGGGAGAGGAGTTAGAGGAGCAGGGAGGGGGATAAGGGGTTGGAGATAGTAGAGAGACAGGGAGAGGAGTTAGAGGAGCAGGGATAAGGGTTTGGAGATAGTAGAGAGACAGGGAGAGGGGTTAGAGGAGCAGGGGAGGGGGATAAGGGGTTGGAGATAGTAGAGAGACAGGGAGAGGAGTTAGAGGAGCAGGAAGGGGGATAAGGGGTTAGTGATAGTAGAGAGACAGGGAGAGGAGTTAGAGGAGCAGGGAGGGGGGATAAGGGGTTGGAGATAGTAGAGAGACAGGGAGAGGAGTTAGAGGAGCAGGGAGGGGGATAAGGGGTTGGAGATAGTAGAGAGACAGGGAGAGGAGTTAGAGGAGCAGGGAGGGGGATAAGGGATTGGAGATAGTAGAGAGACAGGGAGAGGAGTTAGAGGAGCAGGGAGGGGGATAAGGGGTTGGAGATAGTAGAGAGACGGGGAGAGGAGTTAGAGGAGCAGGGAGGGATAAGGGGTTGGAGATAGTAGAGAGACAGGGAGAGGAGTTAGAGGAGCAGGGAGGGGGATAAGGGGTTGGAGATAGTAGAGAGACAGGGAGAGGAGTTAGAGGAGCAGGGATAAGGGTTTGGAGATAGTAGAGAGACAGGGAGAGGAGTTAGAGGAGCAGGGAGGGGGATAAGGGGTTGGAGATAGAAGAGAGACGGGAGAGGAGTTAGAGGAGCAGGGAGGGGGATAAGGGGTTGGAGATAGTAGAGAGACAGGGGAGAGGAGTTAGAGGAGCAGGGAGGGGGATAAGGGTTAGAGATAGTAGAGAGACAAGGAGAGGAGTTAGAGAAGCAGGGAGGGGAGATAAGGGGTTAGAGATAGTAGAGAGATGGGAAGAGGAGTTAGAGGAGCAGGGAGGGGGATAAGAGGTTGGAGATAGTAGAGAGACAGGGAGAGGAGTTAGAGGAGCAGGGAGGGGGATAAGGGGTTGGAGGTAGTAGAGAGACAGGGAGAGGAGTTAGAGGAGCAGGGAGGGGGATAAGGGGTTGGAGATAGTAGAGAGACAGGGAGAGGAGTTAGAGGAGCAGGGAGGGGGATAAGGGGTTGGAGATAGTAGAGAGACAGGGAGAGGAGTTAGAGGAGCAGGGAGGGGGATAAGGGGTTGGAGATAGTAGAGAGAGGGGAGAGGAGTTAGAGGAGCAGGGAGGGGAGATAAGGGGTTGGAGATAGTAGAGAGATGGGGAGAGGAGTTAGAGGAGCAGGGAGGGGGATAAGGGGTTGGAGATAGTAGAGAGATGGGGAGAGGAGTTAGAGGAGCAGGGAGAGGGGATAAGGGGTTGGAGATAGTAGAGAGACAGGGAGAGGAGTTAGAGGAGCAGGGAGGGGGATAAGGGGTTGGAGATAGTAGAGAGACAGGGAGAGGAGTTAGAGGAGCAGGGAGAGGGGATAAGGGGTTGGAGATAGAAGAGAGATGGGGAGAGGAGTTAGAGGAGCAGGGAGGGGGAATAAGGGGTTGGAGATAGTAGAGAGACAGGGAGAGGAGTTAGAGGAGCAGGGAGAGGGGATAAGGGGTTGGAGATAGTAGAGAGACAGGGAGAGGAGTTAGAGGAGCAGGGAGAGGGGATAAGGGGTTGGAGATAGAAGAGAGATGGGGAGAGGAGTTAGAGGAGCAGGGAGAGGGGATAAGGGGTTGGAGATAGTAGAGAGATGGGGAGAGGAGTTAGAGGAGCAGGAAGGGGGATAAGGGGTTGGAGATAGTAGAGAGACAGGGAGAGGAGTTAGAGGAGCAGGGAGAGGGGATAAGGGGTTGGAGATAGAAGAGAGATGGGGAGAGGAGTTAGAGGAGCAGGGAGAGGGATAAGGGGTTGGAGATAGAAGAGAGATGGGGAGAGGAGTTAGAGGAGCAGGGAGGGGGATAAGGGGTTGGAGATAGAAGAGAGATGGGGAGAGGAGTTAGAGGAGCAGGGAGGGGGGATAAGGGGTTGGAGATAGTAGAGAGATGGGGAGAGGAGTTAGAGGAGCAGGGAGGGGGATAAGGGGTTGGAGATAGAGAGAGATGGGAGAGGAGTTAGAGGAGCAGGGAGAGGGGATAAGGGGTTGGAGATAGTAGAGAGATGGGAGAGGAGTTAGAGGAGCAGGGAGGGAATAAGGGGTTGGAGATAGTAGAGAGACAGGGAGAGGAGTTAGAGGAGCAGGGATAAGGGGTTGGAGATAGTAGAGAGACAGGGAGAGGGGGTAGAGGAGCGGGGAGGGGGATAAGGGGTTGGAGATAGTGGAGAGACAGGGAGAGGAGTTAGAGGAGCAGGGAGGGGGATAAGGGGTTGGAGATAGAAGAGAGATGGGGAGAGGAGTTAGAGGAGCAGGGAGGGGGATAAGGGGTTAGAGATAGTAGAGAGACAGGGAGAGGAGTTAGAGGAGCAGGGAGAGGGGATAAGGGGTTGGAGATAGTAGAGAGACAGGGAGAGGAGTTAGAGGAGCAGGGAGGGGGATAAGGGGTTGGAGATAGTAGAGAGACAGGGAGAGGAGTTAGAGGAGCAGGGAGAGGGGATAAGGGGTTGGAGATAGTAGAGAGACGGGGAAAGGAGTTAGAGGAGCAGGGAGGGGGATAAGGGGTTGGAGATAGAAGAGAGATGGGGAGAGGAGTTAGAGGAGCAGGGAGGGGGATAAGGGGTTGGAGATAGTAGAGAGACGGGGAAAGGAGTTAGAGGAGCAGGGAGGGGGATAAGGGGTTGGAGATAGTAGAGAGACGGGGAAAGGAGTTAGAGGAGCAGGGAAGCAAATAAAGGGTGAGTGAGCAGGGCAGAGGGTGTGAGGGGAAAGAGGGGGAAGTGAAAACAGGAGTGGGAATGAGGCAGAGGAATAACTTAACTGCTCTAAGTAGAGGAGAGAGAGAGAATGAGAGCGAGGGAGATAGAAACAGCATCTTACATTATTGAACCATTCCTGGTTTAGAATTTATGTTGGACACATGAAAGGAGAAAGCAGGTGTGTGTGTATAAATACCCAGGCCAGGGCTGACTAAGGCGCTACAGCCAGTCTCCTTAAATATGAGTCTAATCACTTCATTCCAGCTCTGTCTGGCCAACAGCATGATGTAAACCCAGTATAGAGGAGTAATAGATCCCTCTATCTATAGCTCTGTTGTAGGACTAGTTACTTGATTCTAACCTTCCTCAGTTCAGTTAATACAAGCCACCATGATGGTGAGAAGAGATTCATTTTATGGGAACAATTAATTACATTAAATTGGATTTCAACGCACAAAATAGGCTATATTACCGTATTACCGGTCAAGTCCTAGCCGACTTCACCTTCCCTAGGCCGGCTATGGAAATTCATGATGGACCAGGGCTACTGGCTACCGGGAAAATAGCATTCACATGGATTAGGCTTCGATAAGAATGACTACACCTCTCTCTCTCCTCTATCAATATTTTCTATTTCCCTGGCTCGGCCAGAATAGTCGGAGTCGGTGGGTCCTCTCTGCGCCCAGGGGGGTTCTGCACCTATGATGCGCGAGAGCCAAGACCGCCGCCGCGTGCTGGCGCTCCCTGAATCCCGTTTCTATGGCGACAAACATCATCCGTTCTCTGCTCACGGTGTTGCGAGATTGCAAATCATATCATCGGGCCCAATGTTTTTTGTCTGTGCATGCTGGGGTACACATTCGACCGATAGGCTTCAAACATATATATATATATTGGCTATCCATTTAATCCCCCTTTCACCTTTTACCTCATAGCTAGGTGTGTCAATAACCAGCCGATAGTGACCAGCCGCCCATTTCTAATGTATAGCTCAGACTTATTAATGAATGTCTGGTTCAATTTTAGTCAATCTAATAACAAAAGCAGACCATTTCACATTGAAGAAAAATATAGCCTAAGAATTATGTATGATGGAAGATGAAATGTTGATGCCAAAACGGATGTGAAGGCCTCTATATCTTATGTAGGTTGGCCTACGTGGCGTGCTGAAAACATAGTTTAACTAAAAACATTATGCAATATTAATAACATTATATATATAGCTTAGCTGAGGAATTTCTCTCTGAACGGCCAACTGAAATACAGGTAACCAAACCACATCTGTTTGCTATAGCCTAGGTCTGGTGGCCTACAGAATAAGAAAATAGGCTCCAGTCTCCACATCACATTTATGGTAAACAAATAGGTCTAATTAATCATCACCACACTTACGCTGATTTGAACGAGTGCGTCCATCATAGACGTAAACGCCTGTAGTTCTGCTTCAGCCATCCTTTAGGATCAAAACGCGGTGTTGATGCGAATATAGACTGGTCTGCCAAATTCACAATCGTAGCCTAGGCCTAGTAATATACTCAAATATGTTGTCCTAGGGTGAATAAAGAAAATGTTAAAAGCTTGGTCAATCAACCATATGTAGCCTAGGTATAGGCTATCGCATATTAGTCTGACCGGATGTATATGGTCTGGAGTGCGCAGCGTTGATTTCTGTCCCTTTCCACTGGGCTCTCGCTGATAAGATGATGTTCAATAGTGGAGGATAGAGCATGCGTGGTGATTTCTGCTGAGTGAAACAGGTTCAAGTGCTCTCTCTCTCGCTCTATCTGTGTGTGTGCGTGCGTGTGCAGTTGCGGTTCTAGCTTCTATGGCTCCCTGGGCGACCCCCCCCCACACACACACCCCTCAGCGCCCCACCTTCTCCACCCCACCCAAAAAAGCACCATTCTGCACTAACTGTAATTTTTATTCTGACATTTGGAACAACACAAATAAATAAACATAACATTTAAAACTATAGAAATATTAAAAAAAATATTAACAAATAAGACTCATAAATAACAAAAATAAGTTACAAAGACAAATAGAAACAAATGTGTGTTGATTTGTCACTGGAGCATCAATACATTACCCATCCCCCAACACTGTTAAACAAGAGTCAAGACTAAACCAATTCACCTTGGTGATGTGCAGACTGCCTTTATTTTATTCTTAACAATTTCGCACAAACCAGAAAAAAATGCAACAATATGTCTGTGAAACTACATATTATTCACTGTATTATGAATGAATTGTGGTTTATTTGGTAGCATTTCGTAGTGTGACTTATTTTACTAATTGCATTTGTACTGTACAAAGTTAGAGGTGGGCTATTTGATAGATTCCACCACTCCCCCTACCTCCGGCTTCCAGTGGGGAGACTTGAGGTCATCCTACCCCCGCCCCCCTCCCCATCTCGTACTTCTGAGTGGGAGACCTTCCCAGGTAGTAGCCTGTCTAGCTCACAAACTAGAACCAGGGCGTCCACTCCGACAAGGGTAATTGACCCACAGTCCCACTCAGTGATAAGATATCATTGACGTGACGTGCAAATGAGCGATAGAAAACTGATCGCGAAAATGTGTGTGTGTGTGTGTGTGGTGTGTGTGTGTGTGTGTGTGTGTGTGTGTGTGTGTGTGTGTGTGTGTGTGTGTGTGTGTGTGTGTTTCTCACTGTGTAGGCCTATACACGTAATCATTATGAATAATTGGTTTGAAATGTAATTGTCACAAAAATGAATGACATTATTTTACTGCCACTGCATATCATGTCTGGAGAAAACAGAACACTGATATTGATGCATACATTGCATATACCCTACCTACATGACAATTGTTTCACTTTAATAATGTTTACATACTGCTTTACTCATCTCATATACTGTACTCTATTCTACTGTATTTTAGTCAACGCCACTCCAACATTGCTCATCCTAATATTTATATAATTCTTCATTCCATTATTTTACTTTTAGATTTGTGTGTATTGTTGTGAATTGTTAGAAACTACTGCACTGTTGTAGCTAGGAACACAAGCATTTCGCTACACCTGCAATAACATCTGCTAAATATGTCTATGTGACCAATACATTTTGATTTGATTCTAGCCACTAGATGGCGACGTGAGATTATAAAACGCTACTAGAATGACGCGTTCACGAAGAAGCGTTCCTCATCCTCAACTGGTCTGTTTCCGTCCTAAATCGTTAACGAAACCTTACGTTCTTGAACGCACCCCAGATTTAAGTTGTTGTAGCAACGAGCTAAGCCATGCCTGCAGCTGAAGCGTCTGTTGTTTCTAGTCCTAGACACAGTTGTTTCAATTAATGGTAAATGTATCATCAAATGTGGCTAGTTTTTGGCTCCAAATATTGACTAACGAGTTGAACAACGTCGTATGTCCTGTATTGGGTACATTAGCTAGCACTATCAAGGTGAGTGTGCGGATAAATTAGCTTATACATTTGCTAATAGTAACGTTATTAGTCTACACATTGTATATAAAGTGCTGTTCACATTAATTTGAGTAGTCTTAACGTTACCGTTAGTAGTCTAGCTAACATTTACAGCCTAGATTGTATTGTAGCAGGCTCAAGTCAACACACGGATTTTGTTGTTTCTATTGGCAATATTAACATTAACGTTACTGGTCAACGTTTGCCTATTCCGCCTCTTTATTCTAGGTACCATAGTACCCATACAGGCACATCTTTGCTGGAGCAATGTCTGCAGTCAGCAGCCTGGTCCCGGCTCGATTCCTGACTCTCACTGCTCACCTCGTCATCGTCATCACCATTTTCTGGTCACGGGTATGTTCTGAGTACTGGCAAGGTTCTGGACAAACCAAATCCTCTGTGTGTGTCATGTCTCATGCCTGTATCTGGCATCTAGAAGACACCGGTTGTTGTTCACAACATCATCAACATGCTCTTCTATAATATATTGTGTTTCAACTGTGCTCGGAATCTAGTGATACTGCATAGATCTATCTCTGAAGTAATCGTACTCATTGGCCCACAGGAGAACAATGTTGAAGCTTGCCTGCCTTTGGATTTCACACAGGACCAATACGACAAGGAGGACACCAAGTAAGCATCTTTCACCCAGGACATGACTCCTAACCCTACACACACACAGTATATTCAAAAAATAATTGCTGTAGGTTTTGATAAATCACTTGTCTGAAACACTCTCTCTCTCCTCTTTCCTCTCTCTCCTCTATTTTCTCTCTCTCTTTCTCTCTCTTTCTCTCTCTCTTTCTCTCTCTCTTTCTCTCTCTCTTTCTCTCGCTCTCGCTCTCTCTCAGGTTGGTGGTAGCGTTGTCAGTCACCATGGGTCTGTTTGCTATAGAGTTGGCTGGCTTCTTCTCTGGTGTGTCTATGTTCAACTGCACCCAGGGCCTCCTCTGTATCCTTTACATGTTCTCAAAACTCTTCCACAAAACTCTGTACATATCCAAAGTACACATAATGCATAGTACAGCAGTGGTCACCAGTCCTAGTCCTGAAGAACTACAGTTTGCTTTCGTTCTTGCACAGTACTAATTTTGTGTGGCCAGTCACATCAACAAGGAGGCTACACAAGGTCTTGATGTTTTGTTGAGTAGCTGAGTGTTGGTGCTGGGCAAGAATGAAAGCCTGCACAGTGTGACTCTAGGAATAGTGAAGAACATGGGAGGGAATTGATAGATGTATGCAGGAAGTTATACTCTTCTTTCAGATCAGCAAGGGGATGTTAATATGGACATGGATATAAGGTTGAGGAAGTAATCTTTTTATTGGTTTGGTTAAGATTCCCTGACTCAGGACTCCCTCCCCATACACCATCCATGCATCCATCTCTCCATCCACACACTAGCGACTGCAGCCCATGCCAGTGCCTCTGTGGCTCTGCTGTTCTTTCTGTTTGAACAATGGGCATGTGAAATATACTGGTGGATCCTTGCTTTCTGCAGGTTTGTGTGTGTGTGTGTGTGTGTGTGTGTGTGTGTGTGTGTGTGTGTGTGTGTGTGTGTGTGTGTGTGTGTGTGTGTGTGTGTGTGTGTGTGTGTGTGTGTGTGTGTGTGTGTGTGTCCAGCGTTGGCTGTCCACTGCAGCGCGTCCGTCTCCCTGTCTTTCTTTGTCTTGCAGAGATGGGAGTGTTGGACATACTGGGTTATTTTTGCCTTCTGCAGGTTTGTGTGTGTCTGACAGACAGACAACGTGTGTGTCCTGGAGTTATTTGGGTCATTTTTGCCTCGTGCAGGTTGATGCTTTGCTTATAATGCTGCCATCCTCTCTATCTCCCGTAGTGTTCTCCCTGCATTTGTGGAGATCCTACTCTTCATCGCAGTGTTCGGACTGAAGAAGAAGCCACTATAACCGAGAGCAGTGTTTCACATCAATGTTCGGTCTGAAATGTAGTGTCCATCCTTCCCAGCACTTGTACACAGCTGTCCAAGTGACACATTGTGACTGTTCAATAGTGTCAAGGAGACATATTTGATGTTAGTGATGCTGGATGGTGATCGTAGTGATAAAGACAACAGAGCTGGTTAAGATGTGGGTGGTCTAAGCTGCAGCATCCGATACAGTGACAGCATAGGTTCGAATCTGGCCTTCTGACTTTTGACACAGCCTTTATCTATCCATCAATAGTCAGATTATTTTATTTATTTATTTTAAGCTGTGGTGTGTGTTTCAGGATTGTGGGCGTTGTAGATGGAAACAGAGCTACTGTATGTACCCAGGCAGAGAGGACGATTTCTAAAAACTCCAGCGTATTGATCCTAATTGCTACGCTGAATGTATAGACACAAGTAACCATCTTTCTCTTCACCATGCTAAATGGTCCTGTGTACCATAGGATTTGAGTACCACCTTTCTAAAACGTTTACCTAAAAAATATATGTTTTATCAAGCTGAAGCTATCCCAGTTTGTTTTTCATTTCATTGTAGTCACTTGTAAACCATTTCTTTCTTTTAATATGCTTTTTAAATGAATCTAAAATGTGGTGATATAGGGGTGTAGCTATGTCAAAAAAAATTACGATTAAAGTATTTTACCTGTGTAATCTAGTATTTATTTCATAAACACCCCTTGAAAAATGTGTGCAGTGGGTGTGTCAGTCTTGACGCACGTTTTGCGTTGCTAGAATCTGATTGGCACTTCACATTCGACTCCTACGTGTGTCACCTCTCATAGGTTCCGTGTAGCAGAAACGGAGTTTGGTCCTGGAGCTGCCTGTGTTTTGAAAGGATATCGAAAACGCATGATTTTCTGTGTCAACGTAATTATTGATTAAATATCAAAACATGGGTAAGTTCTGCAAGGCTAACGTTAATGTTTAATTTTGATCTATGTTTGTGCGTTGAAAATAAGTATTGAGGGATAGATACCTTTACGTTATCTAGCTTACGATAGCTAGTTGTGTAACGGTAGACTTGCCATTCATTGCTAACTTTGTTAGTTACGTAGCTATTTTGTGCAGAATACACTTGCCAACAATGTATATTTCTTCAGTTTAACGGTAGGTAGGCTGTGTTGTCAAAATGTATGATAAAGTTTTCTTGTAGCTACCTAGTTAGGTATTTTCATTATTCGAGAGAGGGTGTTTCCACACGGAATCTTTCAAGAGTGTACACTGACGTGGCGTAGAGATTGCTGTTAGGATACAGTGAAATGTTTCGTATAGGCTAGTTATTTTATGTTTCTGTCACTCAAAGATGAAATATAAACCCAATTGTTGATAATAGTATTATGTTAGAATCTGGCCTCTTCAGTCCAGCTGCAGTCCCTTAGATGACTACTGTAATCTGCCTCTCCCCTCCCTCTAGCGGTGAACACAGGCACATCCCTGGTTCTGTCCAGTCTGTTCTCTGTGTTGGTGTTTGCAGGGATGCAGATGTTCAGCAGACAGCTGGGCTCTACAGAGTTGCACACCATCCTGGGAGGCTTCCTGGGCTCTGTCCTCTTCATCTGCTCCCTCACAGTATCCTCCTTACACCAAAACACACCACAACATAGCAGCACTGTATACAATGCAATCTAGGTAGACCTCAGATAGGCTTAGGGTTGTAAACTTGTCAGAGTAAGCTGTTTGTAAAGCCAGGCAGCTAAAGTCTGTGTGTTCCCTTGAGTTCCCAAGTGATAGAAGCAGACAGTCATTTGGTTGGTTCTATAGTCCACATGCAGCACTGTGAGTCATGGTGGCAGGGTTTATTTTTTAAATATATTAATTTCACCTTTATTTAGCCAGGTAGGCTACATGTGCAACCTGGCCAAGACTAAAGCAAAGCAGTTCGACACAAACAACAACACAGAGTTAGACATCGAATAAACAAACATAGTCAATAATACAGTAGAAAAAAGTCTATACAGTGTGTGCAAATGAGGTAAGAAGGCAGGTAAGGCAATAAATAGGCCATGGTGGTGAGCTAATTACAATATACCAATTAAACACTGGAGTGATTAATGTGCAAGTAGAGATACTGGGGTGCAAAGGAGCAAGATAAATAAATACAGTATGGGGATAAATAAATACAGTATGGGGATAAATAAATACAGTAAGGATCACTGAACATCTAAAGGTCAAATAAAACCACCACATTAAGTGTTTATTTTATTTCACCTTTATTTAACCAGGTAGGCTAGTTGAGAACAAGTTCTCATTTACAACTGCGACCTGGCCAAGATAAAGCATAGCAGTGTGAACAGACAGCAACACAGAGTTACACATGGAGTAAACAATTAACAAGTCAATAACGCAGTAGGAAAAAAAAGTCTATATACATTGTGTGCAAAAGGCATGAGGAGGTAGGCGAATAATTACAATTTAACAGATTAACACTGGAGTGATAAATGATCAGATGGTCATGTACAGGTAGAGATATTGGTGTGCAAAAGAGCAGAAAAGTAAATAAATAAAAACAGTATGGGGATGAGGTAGGTAAATTGGGTGGGCTATTTACCGATGGACTATGTACAGCTGCAGCGATCGGTTAGCTGCTCATATAGCAGATGTTTAAAGTTGGTGAGGAAGATAAAAGTCTCCAACTTCAACGATTTTTGCAATTCGTTCCAGTCACAGGCAGCAGAGAACTGGAAGGAAAGGCGGCCAAAGGATTAGGGATGATCAGTGAGATACACCTGCTGGAGCGCGAGCTATGGGTGGGTGTTGCCATCGTGACCAGTGAACTGAGATAAGGTGGAACTTTACCTAGCATGGACTTGTAGATGACCTGGAGCCAGTGGGTCTGGCGACGAATATGTAGCGAGGGCCAGCCGACTAGAGCATACAGGTCGCAGTGGTGGGTGGTATAAGGTGCTTTAGTAACAAAGCGGATGGCACTGTGATAAACTGCATCCAGTTTGCTGAGTAGAGTATTGGAAGCCATTTAAATTGTCTCTTCTCTCCCACTGTGTGTTTCCCTCCTTAACCCTTTCTCCAACCAGGCCTTCAGTAACCTGGAAAACCTCATCTTCGGCAAGGGATTCCAGGTCAAGATCTTCCCAGAGAGTAAGTCCGTCTTCACAACTACAGAGTGATGCACAGAATCTATTTCCTGTGTTTCACACACATTCACTGAGCCTCTTGTCATGAGTATGGGTGCATCTGAATAGTGTAGCGGCTCAGCACCCACTCGGTCCTGTTTTAACGGGTGTTCATTTCTCTCCTGTCCACCAGTCCTGGTGTGCCTGTGCCTCTCTCTGTTTGCCTCTGGGCTGGTGCACCGTGTGTGTGTCACCACATGGTAAGTACGAACTCCCAGACTACTGACAAATCCAGGTGCACCACACACAGAAACTCTCTTAACAACTGAACTCAGTGATGACATGAAGGACTTATGGAATAGCAGAGAGCCTATCCAACTGACAATCTCTTAGAAAAAAATAGATGGGAACCAAGATTTAAAAATAACTGATATTGGCACAAGATGGAAGTAATATTGGATCATAACTAACGACATTACAGTTAACAAAAATGTATGCTTAATCCAGTATAAATTCATGTATTGAATTCATTAAACATGAGACAAAATTCACAAATTCTACCCGACAACAGCAGAGATGTCTAAAGTGTAAAACTACTAATGACTCAATAATTCATGACCTTCTGGAAATGTTATAAAATCCAAAAGTTATGGGTGGAGTTGGAAAGATGGCTCAGAAGTATTACAATGTAAATGAGCTTTTAATGAGTCTGTCTGCATATTTAAAGACATGGCATATGAGGGTGCAGTGAGATACCCGATGGTTAGGACAACACTTTTCTCATCAATCATCTTTAAAAAAACATATACAACTGGAAATCAACCAATCATCTGTCGTTCACGCAATGGAAAGGTCAAATGCTTTACATCTAAAAATGTAAAGTGTGCAGGTGACGGAGAGAAACAAATTTGTGCTGTTTGAGGCCATGTGGCAGAAAGTGATGCGGGCGCTGGAGATAAGGGGGTGAGGGCTGGTGGGTCTGGGCAGGAGTGATGTAGTTGATGTTTGTATGATGTCGTCGTTTGCTTTTGTATTGTTGATCAAATAAAATCTTTGGAAAAAAGGAATAGTAGTGATGATGATAACAGTACTACTATTATCAATGAACTTGGGGTGAAGTTTTTTATTTTTTTCTCAAACCATATTGTGCTGTTGCTGTGCTGACTGTTTCATTTTGTTCTCTCTCCAGTCTGATATTCTCTCTGTTCGCCCTCTACTACATCAACAAAGTGTCTGCTGCTCTGTACCAGGCAGCTGTTCCCACGGTAATGCCAGCCAAGGCTGCCAGCAAGGGCAAGAAAAAGAACTAAGTCACTAATTAGATCAAACTTTCATACCGTCATCCAATCAGCATCCACTACAACGGCTAACCAGGCTAACCAGGCAAGGGAGAAATGGTTTTCCTTGACATCTTAACTCTATGGTTAGCCAATGACAGTGTACCCCAGTTTCCTTTTGTAGGTCGTGCCAACCAGCATTCTTAGATATTTTCCTTGACATCTTAACTCTATGATCACTGATCTCCAAGGACTGGACACCTCTCAGCAGTATAGATAGCCTGAGACCTACCCAGCCCATCCATACACTGTTCTCAGCAGTATAGATAGCCTGAGACCTACCCAGCCCATCCATACACTGTTCTCAGCAGTCATGAGGCCTGGGATGGAGGAAAGGAAGCAGTTTGGGATCTAGCCTGAATTATGTCTCTACATTCCCTACATCATCCCCATGTACTCAGCACTTGTTTCAAAATGCTTGTTTACAGATCCATATTTTTGATTGACGTCCTTTTTGTTTTGGTATAAAAACTTTGTTAATGAATTTGTGATTAAAACCCATTGAAAATAGTGTCTAGATTTTTCTTGGTTTAAGCTACTTGAAACAGACAAGTCAAGGTAAGCACTGTCACTTCAGTGCTGCTATGGGCAAAGTTCCCCTTATCGATGCTCCAGGTACACACACGTCTGACATCCCTTTTACAGAGCAGCCATGTACTAAGATGTTTTAACTCAAAGTTGTAGCACACCAGTGTATACACTGGATTTTTGATGAAAGGAATATTATTTGAAAGTACAAACAACTTAGTTTTTGGAAATGGGTCTGATGAAGATCTGATGATCAATGTGGAATGTAGGCCAAAAAATCATAAGCGTCCAAATAATTGTTACATTATGAACTCTGACCGAACCGTTCTACTCCTAACAAGATTTACCCAAATATAAATGTATCAGTCAAAAGTTTGGAAACACCTAATTCAAGGTGTTTTCTTTATTTTTGCTATTTTCTACATTGTAGAATAATATTGAAGACATCAAAACTATGAAATAACACATGGAATCATGTAGTAACCAAAAAAAATTGTTAAACAAATCAAAATATGAAAATATTGATAATTCAAAGTAGCCCCCCTTTGGCTTGATGACAGCTTTGGTTACATGACTCCATGTGTTATGTCATAGTTTTGATGTCTACACTATTATTCTACAATGTAGAAAATAGTACAAATAAAAACCCTGGAATGAGTAGGTGTCCAGACTTTAGACTGGTACTGTATATCCCAGAAAACAAAACCAAGCCTACTCTGAAATGTGAACTTCCACCAGAAAGGACACACTGTGCTCATAGAGTAGGCTACGCACATGTATTACAGTGTCTCTTAAAATATTCCCAGCGTATTTCTAGAATCTGCAAACAGCTGAACAACATTTTTAAGGCTTTTAGAAAAAAAAGGAAATGAAACCTTTAATCCCTTTCCAGCCATAGTTGATCAGTTTTAGGTTTACTCATGGGCTGAATCCTACCTCCCTGCTGAGTGGCAATGTAATGCCTAACCTGTAGGTACTTGAAGAAATGAGTTTGAGGTAACTGAATCTGAACTGCCAGTTGTTGAAAGGATATAGTTCACCTTCTCTATAGAGATTACCAAATGTTTTAATTCCTTTGTTGAACCAAGAAAATGTAATACCATCTCTCAGGGCTTTGGGTAAAATGGGGTTATTATAGAAAGGTGTTTGTTCATATATAGATACAGTGCCTTGCGAAAGTATTCGGCCCCCTTGAACTTTGTGACCTTTTGCCACATTTCAGGCTTCAAACATAAAGATATAAAACTGTATTTTTTTGTGAAGAATCAACAACACAATCATGAAGTGGAACGACTTTTATTGGATATTTCAAACTTTTTTAACAAATCAAAAACTGAAAAATTGGGCGTGCAAAATTATTCAGCCCCTTTACTTTCAGTGCAGCAAACTCTCTCCAGAAGTTCAGTGAGGATCTCTGAATGATCCAATGTTGACCTAAATGACTAATGATGATAAATACAATCCACCTGTGTGTAATCAAGTCTCCGTATAAATGCACCTGCACTGTGATAGTCTCAGAGGTCCGTTAAAAGCGCAGAGAGCATCATGAAGAACAAGGAACACACCAGGCAGGTCCGAGATACTGTTGTGAAGAAGTTTAAAGCTGGATTTGGATACAAAAAGATTTCCCAAGCATTAAACATCCCAAGGAGCACTGTGCAAGCGATAATATTGAAATGGAAGGAGCATCAGACCACTGCAAATCTACCAAGACCTGGCTGTCCCTCTAAACTTTCAGCTCATACAAGGAGAAGACTGATCAGAGATGCAGCCAAGAGGCCATGATCACTCTGGATGAACTGCAGAGATCTACAGCTGAGGTGGGAGACTCTGTCCATAGGACAACAATCAGTCGTATATTGCACAAATCTGGCCTTTATGGAAGAGTGGCAAGAAGAAAGTCATTTCTTAAAGATATCCATAAAAAGTGTCATTTAAAGTTTGCCACAAGCCACCTGGGAGACACACCAAACATGTGGAAGAAGGTGCTCCTGTCAGATGAAACCAAAATTGAACTTTTTGGCAACAATGTAAAACGTTATGTTTGGCGTAAAAGCAACACAGCTCATCACCCTGAACACACCATCCCCACTGTCAAACATGGTGGTGGCAGCATCATGGTTTGGGCCTGCTTTTCTTCAGCAGGGACAGGGAAGATGGTTCAAATTGATGGGAAGATGGATGGAGCCAAATACAGGACCATTCTGGAAGAAAACCTGATGGAGTCTGCAAAAGACCTGAGACTGGGATGGAGATTTGTCTTCCAACAAGACAATGATCCAAAACATAAAGCAAGATCTACAATGGAATGGTTCAAAAATAAACATATCCAGGTGTTAGAATGGCCAAGTCAAAGTCCAGACCTGAATCCAATCGAGAATCTGTGGAAAGAACTGAAAACTGCTGTTCACAAATGCTCTCCATCCAACCTCACTGAGCTCGAGCTGTTTTGCAAGGAGGAATGGGAAAAAATGTCAGTCTCTCGATGTGCAAAACTGATAGAGACATACCCCAAGCGACTTACAGCTGTAATCGCAGCAAAAGGTGGTGCTACAAAGTATTAACTTAAGGGGGCTGAATAATTTTGCATGCCCAATTTTTCAGTTTTTGATTTGTTAAAAAAGTTTGAAATATCCAATAAATGTCGTTCCACTTCATGATTGTGTCCCACTTGTTGTTGATTCTTCACAAAAAATACAGTTTTATATCTTTATGTTTGAAGCCTGAAATGTGGCAAAAGGTCGCAAAGTTCAAGGGGGCCGAATACTTTCGCAAGGCACTGTATATGCCCTTCTGTTTGTTTACAGACTTCAATCCATAGATTTAAAGTGTTTTTAATGAAAGGGTTGTTTATGAGACCTAGCAAAGGTTTAGGTGGGCTAATATAAGGTATAGATGCCAATGTAGCAGGAGTCAGACACTCCTCCTCGATCTGTCTCCAAGAGGGAGAACTTGTTGATGTATTTTGCCATACCCACACAGCCCTTAACTGAGATGCCCAGTAATACAACTGGAAGTCAGGTAGAGTAAGTCCTCCTCCTGAGTATGGTTTGCATAAAGTTGTGAGTTTCACTCTGGGGGGTTTCCCTTTCCACAGAAATGAAGAAACCTTCCTATTAAGTTGTTTGAAAATAACTTTGGGAATAGGAAAGGGCAGGGTTTGAAAAAGGTACAAGAATTTTGGTAATATATTCATCTTTACACAATTGGCCCGCCCAATAAGAGAAATTGGTAAATCCCGCCATCTATCCAGTTCTTCCCCAACCTTTGGAGGAGGAGTAGCAAGGATCAGACCAATGTGCAGCGTGGTAAGTATCCATAATGATATATTTAATAAATCAACAGAACACTGAACAAAATAACAAAAGTTCAAACAACCGAAACAGTCCCGTATGGTGAAAACACTAACACAGGATACAACCACCCACAAAACACAATAGAAAACAGGCTACCTAAATATGGCTCCCAATCAGAGACAATGACTGACACCTGCCTCTGATTGAGAACCATACAAGGCCAAACACATAGAAATATAACAGAAAAAAACATAGAGAAACAACATAGAATGCCCACCCCAACTCACGCTCTGACCAACTAAAATAAAGGCATAAAAAAGGAACTAAGGTCAGAACGTGACAGTACCCCCCCCTCCCCCCCAAAGGTGCCGCAAAACCTGAACCTATAGGGGAGGGTCTGGGTGGGCATTTACCACTGTGGCGGCTCTGGAGCGGGACGTGGACCCCACTCCACCATAGTCTCGGACCACTTATGTGGCACCTTAGGAGTGGCGACCCTCGCCACCGACCCCGGATTGGGGTACCTAGCAACGGGTCCCGAATGGACGGGAGATTCCGGCAGCGCCGGACAGGCGGGAGACTCCGTCTATGCCGGAGTGACGGGCGATTCCGGCAGCTCCGGAGTGAAGGGCGATTCCAGCAGCACCGGAGTAATGGACGGAAGTCCAGTAATGAAGGAAAGTAGAAGACATAAATAAAATATGTATATAGAAAGAGGTTAATTATACTATTGTCATGACGTTGGCCTGGGGGGTAGGTTTATAACAGTCATAAATACCTCTTCACCCCTTTTTCCTCTCTCTACCCTACTGAGGTTACATTTGCAAAACCCTTGGTTAACATAGAGATTCGGGGAACATCAGTAGGTGGGGGGGGGGAATTAACTATATTCTGGTATTCCGAACAATTGAACATATGCGGTGGTACTTAATGAATATGATGTCAGTTCGGCTGTCATCTGAGGCATTCCCATCAATGATAAGATGACATAAACTCTACAGTGGAACATCAGAGTTATCGGATTCACATGGAACTGTTGTTCAATTTAAATGTTTGAATTTGAAATTATTTGTGATGGGATGAAATGTGATTTTAGCTTCTAAAATGAGAGATTTGGATTTTCATAAGTTAGGGCTGCTCAATCAGTGGCCCGCCCTGTGAAGGGACATGGGCTATAAAACTTTTCAAACACGCCCTCCTCTCCCTTCCTATATAAAGACGACAACATAACTTCCTGTTCCGGGAATGTAGGACGACGGTCCTATGTCAGAATGGTTCAGATAATAACTACAGAACGAAGCCAACATCAGCGTGAGCTTTGGTTGCGAATGGTATGAACTTTGAACTCTTATTCACTACAGAAGTGATATCTCCTAGCCGTTGAGTTAGCAACCGCAGCTGCAAACGAGGGTTAGGAAGAAACAGACAGAGTATCCTGTCTGTCACACAACGACATTACTACAATGTATCCAATTGACCACCAGATACATTCTTCAAAGGACAGAGGACTCAGTTTGGCAACATGGTCTTCCATCTACCACCAACCTACTGAAGCGCAGCTCAGAGGAAATATTTATTGCATTTTCCTTTTCCAAATGGGCGGTAATTTAGAACGCATAAGATACTGTATTTACGATAGCACAGCTTCTCCCTGTGTCCTTCAGTCTTCCCGCTCTTTCACTCAAACCCAACCCTTTTCCTTTGTGTAACCAGCTGTCATATCTGATCCTCCCGCCAGGGACGTTTTCCTTTATGACGCAATTTGTAATCAAGTTATGATTAATTGTGTCTGTGTAATTCTGTGTGATTAGTTAGGTATTTAGTAAATAAATTATTAAACACAATTTTCTTCGTCCAGGGTTCGTGCAGATAAAATAATTTACAACTTTCAGATGAGACTGAATTGAGGTGAAGATTGATATTGACTGCTATTGATGTAAAATATTCCTTGGTCTTTAAGAGTTTATTCAGAAGATAACAGCTCTATAAATATTTTGTGGTGCCCGACTCTCTAGTTAATTACATTTACATGATTAGCTCAACCAGGTAATAGTAATTACGGAGAAATTGTTTTATAGAATAGCATGTCATATCACTTAATCCGGCATAGCCAAAGACATGACACTATGTAACACAAGACTCAAAAGAGGGAGAGTTGATTCTCATGACTACCAGTGACTGGCTGTGCTGTTCTGATGCTGGGGAAGCAATACAACATCAGCTTGGAATATCCATCACATATGTGTCAGAAGAACACATGCTTTGCGTTTTACTTACGCCAAAGTTTCTTCTTCTGGTCAGGAGGACTACTGTGTTCTGTATTAAACTGATGGTGCCAAACATGACCAATATACAGCCAACTCCTGATAAGTGTGCATCAAAGGAGTTTGGTGTTACCTTAATTGGGGAGGACGGGCTTGTGATAATGGCTGGAGCGGAATCGGTGAAATCGTATCAAACACATGGTTTCCATTGGCACCATTCCGGCCGTTATTATGAGCCGTCCTTCCATCAGCAGCCTCCTGTGGTGTGCATGGTGCATTGCAGTTTACCAATTTGAATTTTGGAGATTGAACAATCTTTTGGAGATTGTGTTGCTTTTTATTTGTATCTGCTTGTGTTAGTTAAATGCACGCATTCATGACAGCCCCAAAGCCAATGATGCTCCAACTGATCTAAATGTGTTCTCTCTCTGGGGACAATAAAGATGTAAGTGAATAAAATTACGTTTTATTCAAACTTCATCCCAACCTCTTCATCCATAGAACTATTCTGACAAACATACTAGTGTGCACTCTTGTCACCCCTCTCTCCATCTGTGTTATTTCATCATGTTTAAGTTGAGATAACTGAAAGATGACATCAAGCCTTATCTCAAATTCCCTCTCCCCTCCCTTGCTCTCTCTCTCTCAGCAGCTCCGGTCTCATAGACTAGATGTAACATAGTAAATGTGAACACTCAATTTAGTATTATATGTTACGTTTGGTATGCTTGCATAAGGCAGATGGTTACTTAAAGGTTTCGGTTTGAATCTCATCATAGACAACTTTAGCATTTTAGCTAATTAGCAACTAATTAAAGGTTTCGGTTTGAATCTCATCATAGACAACTTTAACATTTTAGCTAATTAGCAACTTCACCTACTTACTACTTTTTAGCTACTTTGCAACTACTTAACCCAACTCCTAAACTAAACTCCTAAACTTAAACAAACTCCATACTCACAAAAAGGTTATTTCTCTCAAAGTTTGTGCACAAATTTGTTTACATCTTTGTTACTGAGGGGGGATTGGCTGGGCCTGGCTGCCCACCCATGGCTGCACCCCTGCCCAGTCATGTGAAATCCATGAATATATTTAGATTGACTGATTTCCTTATATGAACTATAACTCAGTAAAATCTTTGAAATTGTTGCATATTGCGTTTATATATATTTTTCAGTATATTTAGCAGATGTTATTGTGGATGAGGCAAAATGCTTGTCATATTGTACATTTTGCAAATTCGAAACATATTATACGAATTATAATTCGTAACATATTATACGAAATGGGATGACTGCGACAATTTAATACATACCTTACGAAACGTAACATATACAAAATTGAGTGCCTCTGATTTACATAAAGAATAATACGAAATGCTCTGAGACCAGGCTCTCAGACATCGTCTCTTGGATACACAGGCTAAAACACACAATCAGGGGGGCGTTGCCTGCTCGCTTTAAATTCTCGTAGCTCTTGCGCAGTTTGATACTTCCCCATCCTGTTCTCCAACAGCACTCAGTTCGGTAAGTAACCGTTTTTCGCTTATTCTATACAGTAGCGTCCATCGTTTAACGGAGTAGGTTATCTACTGTAATAAACAGGTCTCAAGCAACTTTAATAACTGTTTCGGGTTTATATAGTGTGCCTAGCTAATGATCTGTCTCGTCAATGGCAAACAAACAGTCTTTGCTTGCTTTGATTAAAAAATCAGCTATTATATGGTTTGGTCTGCAGTTTGATGGGCCATACTATTTACTGATTGACATAATGTAGTCTATCTACACCTAAACCTTTTCATGTTTCATTTGTAGGCTATACTGTTTTTGTTTTAGAACTCTGTTAGACCTACAAACGTTTTTCTCTGCCGGTTCATGTCATTTTATAGGCATTACTCACCAATTATCATCAGCCTGATTTCTTTACACTGAACTGTTGCAAAACCAGAGGAAGTCTACACAGCTAGATATGTTGGATGTTCCCAAAAGAAAAGGGGTAGGCACTAAAAGAAAGAGGGGTTGACAGTAGAGGGAATGTGTGATAAGGGGTGGAACAACTTTACAGCAGCCAAGGAATGTGATTACAGAGCCAAAGAAGGCCAACTCCTATCCTCTCTAAAAGTGCATTGTTTGTTTGCATTAAAGACTAATTGTGGGGGTAGGCTATATTATATGTCTAATAGAGATATGAAGTAGTGATTTAATGGCACTGGCCTGAGTTGGGTTTGAACCAGCAGCCTGGCTGTTGCAGGATCTCCAATGTGTAAGTGTACTTAGATACAGGGACTACAGTAGTACACCCACCCTAAATGACATAATCTCTCTCCCGTCCTCAGTGTGTCAATATCTGCAGCCATGCCGTCTGAGTTGGAGCGTTCCATGGAGTCCCTGATCATGGTGTTCCATCGCTATGCTGAAAAGGATGGTGACGGCAACACACTGAGCAAGAAGGAGCTCAAAGAGCTGATGAAGACAGAACTGGCCAGCTTCCTGAAGGTAACACAGGCATCCCTCTCTCTCTCTTTTTATGTCCCTCTACACTTTCTCTCTGTCGCTCATCTCACCCACTTTCCCTCGTTCTGATTTCTCTCTCTCACTTTATTAAAGAGGTATCCAATCTACCCCCCCCCCCTCTCTCTCTTTTACTCATTCTTTCCATCTCTCCTTCCCTCTCAGTCCCAGAAGGATCCAGCCGCCATAGACACGATCATGAAGGATCTGGACCAGAATGGTGATGGGAAGGTGAGCTTCGAGGAGTTTGTCTCTCTGGTTGTGGGCCTCTCCATCGCCTGTGAACAGATCTACCAGCTCCACACCCAGAAGGTTGCTGCCAAGAAGTGAAGGAGGACAGGACAAGGAGAAAGAGAAGCAGAGATGGATGCTTTTCTGTATGTCATTTTGCTTCTCTATACGTCAAATAAGTCATTTTATAAGAAGTCTTACTGTTGTGAATAAACAGTGGCTTTCCCACTCTCTCTGTTTGTCACATGTGTCTGACGTGTGTCTGTCTGTTGTATTTGTCCCGTAAGTGTAAGAAAGAATAGACAGTACCAGTCACTTCTTCTTAGTTCAGTATTGACACAACTTCTTAGTAAAGCTTTGTTAACCTATTGTGCTGTGGAAAATACATGGGTAAATAGCCTAAAGTTAAGGCTTTCTTACAAACTAATATAACTGCAATGTAACAGTATTTATTTAACTTGAGTATTGAGTAACATACACATCCATGTGCACTTTGAGATCACAGTAACAATACATGTCTTATGTAATCATAGAAAGCATGCATGTTCAAGAGCATGCAGAGATCTTCACAATTACTATAATAAACTGAGCAGAATCTCAAATAGCATAAATAACATGCACTATGTACTTTAATGTAATCTCAACTGTAATCCAGGTCATTTGGTTGTGCTATTAGATTAGGCACAGTGATAACACATTAAATTGTTGTATAAATAAACAAAATATCTGACATTGTATTCCCATTTGAACTTTGCTGTGCTTTTAAATGGTTGAAAACACAATGATAACACATTTAGCTGACAACCAAAAATCAAATTGATTTTCCTAATTCATTTGGTTCTGATATTAATGGTTGAAAGCATAGTGAAAACACATTGGAAATTCAACTTCAAATACAAACAGTGCAGTTATGCCCTCCATAAGGCAATCAATCAGGCAAAACTACAGTACAGAGACGACGTGCAGTCGCAATTCAACGGCTCAGACACGAGACGTATGTGGCAGGGCCTCCAGATAGTCCTGGATTACAAACAAACCAGTGGGCACTGACGTCTTGCTCCCAGACAAGCTGGTGAAGGTAGGAAACAACACAACTATGCTGCTGGGAAAAATAACAGTACAGGTGCATCAATGCTGAGACCGAGAAACTGAAAGACAGCTTCTATCTCAAGGCAATCAGACTGTTAAATAGCCATCATTAGCCGGCTTCCACCCAGTACCCTGCCCTGAATTTAGTCACTGTCACTAGCTGGCTACCACCCGGTTACTCAACCCTGCACCTCAGAGGCTGCTGCCCCTGTACATAGTCATGGAATCACTGGTCATGTTAATACTGGAACACTGGTCACGTTAATAATGTTTACATACTGTTTTACTCATTTCATTTGTATATACTGTATTCTACTGTGTTCTGGTCAATTGCTCGTCTTAATATTTATAGATTTCTTAATTCCGTTCTTTTAATTTGAGATTTGTGTGTATTGTTGTGAATTGTTAGATACTACTGCACTGTTGGCGCTAGGAACACAATCATTCAGCTACACCTGCAATAACATCTGCTAAATATGAGCATGTGACCAACATTTTATTTTGATTTGATTTGAAACTTTTGGCTGTCTTTTTGAGTGGGTGAAAATAGGTTGTAATCTTACTGATCAACATATCAACAGAGTATTACCCAATTATCCACGTTGAAATGATGTGGTGGTAAACACAAACATAAACAAACTCATCAGGGAATCCTTAACATGACACATTGAATGTCACACATAGTCTAATCTCTTTTGGGTTTTTTCTGCTTTTTTTGGGGGGGGGGGGTATTCAGCCCGTAACTTGCAAAGAGGGAGGATGGAGCTCCTCGTACCGGTTCTCCTCCTCGTTCTAATAGTCAAGCAGCTGAATAATTACCTGTGTTAACCTAGATTACACATATCCCTTTCTTGCTTGTACTATTAACTCATGATACACAAATCTTTACTAAAAATAATTTCATTTATACTTTATTATACCTTTGTGAGTGTGACTTTGTGGATGAATGTGTGTCAGTGTGTGTGTCTGTCTGCCTGCCTGTCTGCAGGTCTGTCTGTCTGCAGCTGACTGTCTGTCTGCAGCTCCGTGGTTAACGATGTGTTGATTGTGGAGATCAAAATAATCCAAAAATCACCACTAGATGTCATGAGAACTCTTAAAGTACTGCTTGTCCTCCATCTCTCATCCCTCTCTTCCCTTCCTCACACAATGATGATATCGCTAGTTTCTGTTTGTTTGTTATTTTGGGCTATGACAGTCTATTACGAATCAGTCCGACAGTATTTTTGACAGTATTTAAATCTAAAGACATAATGGTTTGAAAGTGACTGAAATGCATCAGAAAGGTATTGGGAAGTTCCAAAGATCATTAGGCAATAATAATGTTGCATGATTTTCTGTGTAGAAAAGAACATCATTGATTATCTTTTCCCCTCAGTCTGATTTATTGCCCGGTTTGCCAACTTGGTGCTAACGACTTGTGGACATAGTAAAGGGACATTTTAGGTAGGTTACTTTTTAAATGTATTCTGTTACAGTTACAAGTTACCTGACCAAAATTGTAATCGGTAACGTAACTTCTGAATTACCCAAATTCAATAACGTAATCTGATTACATTCCGTTATTTTTAGATTACGTTCTGTTTAAGAGGCATTAGAAGAAGACAACATTTATGTTACCAATTGAACAACATCTATTGCAGGATAAATCAATGTTAAAGTTTACATAGCTGGCCAAATATGGATTTTACATTTTACTTACTTGGAAATACGTAAGTATAGATTAGCCAAATTGTTTTACCTGGGCATGACCCCCAAACTAAGGACTTATTACCCAGCCATACTCTGTTGTTTATGATTGTGTTGTCAATGAGGACTGATTGGGCTCATTGATTCAAGTTGAAAAATAAATGTGGCGCTCATGGAATGGCATGCTTTGCCAAGATGTGTGCAAAGCTGTCATCAAGGCAAAGGGTGGCTACTTTGAAGAATCTAAAATATATTTGGATTTGTTTAACAATTATTTGGTTACTACATGATTCCTTATGTGTTATTTCATAGTTCTGATGTCTTCACTATTATTCTACAGTAAATAGTAAAAATAAAGAAAAACACTTGAATGAGTAGGTGTGTCCAAACTTTTGACTGGTACTGTATATATGATTTATATCGCAACTACAGATTGTCCCTTTAAGTCTATCAAACATGTGCAAGTTTGAGCATGTGTCCATTAGGTCTATGGATGAGTTTTTTTAATGAGCATTAATTAGATTGAGCAATAAAAGCCCCACTTTTATTCCATAGGCTTGGATCTGCACTATACAGCTGTTGAAAGAGTGCATATGCATTGATAGGCAGTTTAAACTTCTTGAATTCAACCATTATTGGGTTCAAATACACATATAGATTTGTGAACAGCCATCCACAACAACCACAATCCATAAGGCGCAAATAGCTAAATGAGAGAGCAGCAGTGTGATTCACATCAATGCGCCATGTGGATATCAATAATAAGTGATATCCGTATCGCTGTAAACTACATCGCAGCTGTCATCCTTACCTTTATTCAAGTTGGATAATCTTTGGATGCCGATAGCAGCTTGAACTGGACCCTACAAAAGCCTATTCCTGTTCTTTTCCCGCAATACATCAAACACATTTGGTGTGTCATCATGGTGGTGTCTGACTTTTTTTGGTCAGACTCGCTCAGGTGGAACAAACTTAAATTTGCGCCTTTTTTCAATGCTGATTTGAAAGGCGAACATCCTTTCTGAATTTAAAAGTAACCCTCAAACTAATCATCTTGTTTTTCAAAAGTATCTGTAATCTGATTACAATATTTTAGCTGGTAATGTAACCGATTACAGTTTCCGTTTCTTGTAATCCCTTATATGTAACGGGTTACATGTAATCTGTTATTCCCCAAACCTGCCAACGTGTTCCTGAGTCTTATATTCAGTGATGGCGTCACAATACTTTGTAGCTTGAACCATTCAAAAGGTAGAGCCACACTTGAAGGAAGATGTAACCCCGGTTCCATGAACCAAGTGCACATTTTCTCCCCATTTTCAAATCAGGTGATGGGAAGCACTGCACCATGAGCTCTATTTTGGGCTGACTTTCAGTCAGTGCAGGTGTCAAACACATGCTTGGCCATTTCGACCTGTTAAAGCAGGCACTCTTCTATTTTCTAACGCTAGGATTGATAATTGACCTGTCTCATATGATTTTGCTTGCGCTGAGGTGGAAGGGTTGGCAATATCTGATGTGTGTCCTTAAACACTTTTTATTTTTTTATTTCACCTTTATTTAACCAGGTAGGCTAGTTGAGAACAAGTTCTCATTTACAACTGCGACCTGGCCAAGATAAAGCATAGCAGTGTGAGCAGACAACACAGAGTTACACATGGAGTAAACAATAAACAAGTCAATAACACAGTAGAAAAAAAGGGGAAAAAAGAGTCTACATACATTGTGTGCAAAAGGCATGAGGAGGTAGGCAATAAATAGGCCATAGGAGTGAATCATTACAATTTCGTAGATTAACACTGGAGTGATAAATGATCAGATGGTCATGTACAGGTAGAGATACTGGTGTGCAAAAGAGCAGTAAAGTAAATAAATAAAAACAGTATGGGGATGAGGTAGGTAAATTGGGTGGGCTATTTACCGATGGACTATGTACAGCTGCAGCGATCGGTTAGCTGCTCAGATAGCAGATGTTTAAAGTTGGTGAGGGAGATAAAAGTCTCAAACTTCAGCGATTTTTGCAATTCGTTCCAGTCACAGGCAGCAGAGAACTGGAAGGAAAGGCGGCCAAATGAGGTGTAGGCTTTAGGGATGATCAGTGAGATACACCTGCTGGAGCACGTGCTACGGATTGGTGTTGCCATCGTGACCAGTGAACTGAGATAAGGCGGACCTTTACCTAGCATGGACTTGTAGATGACCTGGAGCCAGTGGGTCTGGCGACGAATATGTAGCGAGGGCCAGCTGACTAGAGCATACAGGTCGCAGTGGTGGGTGGTATAAGGTGCTTTAGTAACAAAACGGATGGCACTGTGATAAACTGCATCCAGTTTGCTGAGTAGAGTATTGGAAGCTATTTTGTAGATGACATCGTCATCTAGGATCGGTAGGATAGTCAGTTTTACTAGGGTAAGTTTGGCAGCGTGAGTGAAGGAGGCTTTGTTGCGGAATAGAAAGCCGACTCTAGATTTGATTTTAGATTGGAGTTTGTTTGATATGAGTCTGGAAGGAGAGTTTACAGTCTAGTCAGACACCTAGGTACCTATAGATGTCCACATATTCTAGTCGGAACCATCCAGGGTGGTGATGCTATTCAGGCGTGCGGGTGCAGACAGCGACCGGTTGAAAAGCATGCACTTGGTATTACTAGCGTTTAAGAGCAGTTGGAGGACACGGAAGGAGTGTTATATGGCATTGAAGCTCGTTTGAAGGTTAGATAACACATTGTCCAAGGAAGGGCCAGAAGTATACAGAATGGTGTCGTCTGCGTAGAGGTGGATCAGGGAATCGCCCGCAGCAAGAGCAAATTCATTGATATATACAGAGAAAAGAGTCAGCCCGAGAATTGAACCCTGTGGCACCCCCATAGAGACTGCCAGGGGACCGGACAACATGCCCTCCGATTTGACACACTGAACTCTGTCTGCAAAGTAGTTGGTGAACCAGGCAAGGCAGTCATTAGAAAAACCGAGGCTACTGAGTCTGCCGATAAGAATATGGTGATTGACAGAGTCGAAAGCCTTGCGAAGGTCGATGAAGACGGCTGCACAGTACTGTCTTTTATCGATGGCGGTTATGATATCGTTTAGTACCTTGAGCGTGGCTGAGGTGCACCCGTGACCGGCTCGGAAACCAGATTGCACAGCGGAGAAGGTACGGTGGGATTCGAGATGGTTAATGATCTGTTTGTTGACTTGGCTTTCGAAGACCTAAGATAGGCAGGGCAGGATGGATATAGGTCTGTAACAGTTTGGGTCCAGGGTGTCTCCCTCTTTGAAGAGGGGGATGACTGCGGCAGCTTTCCAATCCTTGGGGATCTCAGACGATATGAAAGAGGTTGAACAGGCTGGTAATAGGGGTTGCAACAATGGCGGCGGATAGTTTCAGAAATAGAGGGTCCAGATTGTCAAGACCAGCTGATTTGTATGGGTCCAGGTTTTGCAGCTCTTTCAGAACATCTGCTATCTGGATTTGGGTAAAGGAGAAGCTGGGGAGCCTTGGGCAAGCAGCTGCGGGGGGGGCGGAGCTGTTGGCCGAGGTTGGAGTAGCCAGGAGGAAGGCATGGCCAGCCATTGAGAAATGCTTGTTGAAGTTTTCGATTATCATGGATTTATCTGTGGTGACCGTGTTACCTAGCCTCAGTGCAGTGGGCAGCTGGGAGGAGGTGCTCTTGTTCTCCATGGACTTTACAGTGTCCCAGAACTTTTTGGAGTTAGAGCTACAGGATGCAAATTTCTGCTTGAAAAAGCTGGCCTTAGCTTTCCTGACTGACTGCGTGTATTGGTTCCTGACTTCCCTGAACAGTTGCATATCGCGGGGACTACTCGATGCTATTGCAGTCCGCCACAGGATGTTTTTGTTCTGGTCGAGGGCAGTCAGGTCAGGAGTGAACCAAGGGCTATATCTGTTCTTAGTTCTGCATTTTTTGAACGGAGCATGCTTATCTAAGATGGTGTTGAAGTTACTGAATGACCAGGCATCCTCGACTGACGGGATCAAGGTTGATTAGAAAGGCCTGCTCGCAGAAGTGTTTTAGGGAGCGTTTGACAGTGATGAGTGGTGGCCGTTTGACTGCGGACCAGTAGCGGATACCGGCAATGAGGCAGTGATCGCTGAGATCCTGATTGAAGACAGCGGAGGTGTATTTGGAGGGCCAGTTGGTCAGGATAACGTCTATGAGGGAGCCCTTGTTTACAGATTTAGGGTTGTACCTGGTCGGTTCCTTGTGAGATTGAGGGCATCTAGCTTAGATTGTAGGACTGCCGGGGTGTTAAGCATATCCCAGTTTAGGTCACCTAACAGAACAAACTCTGAAGCTAGATGGGGGCGATCAATTCACAAATGGTGTCCAGGGCACAGCTGGGAGCTGAGGGGGGTCAGTAGCAGGCGGTAACAGTGAGAGACTTATTTCTGGAGAGAGTAATTTTAAAAATTAGTAGTTCGAACTGTTTGGGTATGGACCTGGAAAGTATGACATTACTTTGCAGGCTAACTCCTCCCCCTTTGGCAGTTCTATCTTGACGGAAAATGTTATAGTTGGGTATGGAAATCTCAGAATTTTTGGTGGCCTTCCTAAGCCGGGATTCAGACACAGCAAGGACATCAGGGTTGGCAGAGTGTGCTAAAGCAGTGAGTAAAACAAACTTAGGGAGGTGTTGACATGCATGAAACCAAGGCTTTTTTGATCACAGAAGTCAACAAATGAGCGTGCCTGGGGACATGCAGTGCCTGGGTTTACCTCCACATCACCCGCGGAACAAAGGAGGAGTAGTATGAGGGTGCGACTAAAGGCTATCAAAACTGGTCGCTTAGAGCGTTGGGGACAAAGAATAAAAGGAATAGATTTCTGGGCATGGTAGAATATATTTAGGGCATAATGCGCAGACAGGGGTACAGCGGAAGTAAGCCCAGGCACTGGGTGATGATAAGAGAGGTTGTATCTCTGGACATGCTGGTTGTAATGGGTGAGGTCACCGTATGTGTGGGAGGTGGTACAAAGGAGGTATCAGAGGTATAAAGAGTGGAACTAGGGGCTCCATTGTAAACTAAAACAATGATAACTAACCTAAACAACAGTATACAAGGCATATTGACATTTGAGAGAGACATACAGCGAGGCATAAAGTAATCGCAGGTGTTGATTGGGAGAGCTAGCTAAAACAACAGGTGAGACAACAACAGCTAATCAGCTAACACAACAACAGCAGGTAAAATGGCGATGACTAGGCAGAGAGGGTTGGATTAACTACACACAGAGCCTGAGTTCACGGCTGGGGCCGACAGATAGACATAAATAAACAGAATGGAGTACCGTGATTAATGGACAGTCCAGCAGGCATCAGCTATGTAGCCAAGTGATCATAGTGTCCAGAGGGCAGCAGTAGATGGAACAGGGGAGCCGCCACTACGCTAGCACTCGGGCGACATGGCGTTTAAAGTTAGTAGCCCTCCGACGGAGGCCGGTTGAAGGCACAGCGGATGGAGTATTCGTCGGCAGACCAGTCGTGGTGGTGCGGCGGGGGGCCGTGTCGACAGAGAATCCAAACCAGATGGCAAAAGACTTTGCGGTCCTAACTTGGTTGGTTACGGTATGGATTTTGACAGCGGTAGCGCAGCCTATCCAGCTGTGACGCGCAGTGCCTATATGCGCATTGGAACAAGAGAGATGTGTTTTTTGTGCCAGTAAACCTTGTATTTAGGAAAAACAATAACAAATCTTTTTTTGCCATTTATAGTCTCAATGAAGCCGTTTTTTTTGTCCTGCCCAATGTATTTCCAAAGTAGTCAAGACTATCGATAAAGGGCTTTGCTAATGAGACCTCTTTGAAATAAATTATTAATCACCAAAGCTTTATTAAAAAATTAAGTTTGGGAGCAGAAAAACAATGAGTGGACATCCATATTTATCAATGTATTGTACATTATTTTATCTGTGTATTGTATATTATTTATCTATGTATTCTACATTATTTATCTATGTATTCTACATTATTTATCTTTGTATTCTACATATTTATCTATGTATTGTACATTATTTTATCTATGTATTGTACATTATTTTATCTATGTATTGTACATTATTTATCTATGTATTCTACATTATTTATCTATGTATTCTACATTATTTATCTTTGTATTCTACATATTTATCTATGTATTGTACATTATTTTATCTATGTATTCTACATTATTTATCTATGTATTCTACATTATTTTATTTTATCTATGTATTCTACATTATTTTATCTATGTATTCTACATTATTATCTATGTATTCTACATTATTTATCTATGTATTCTACATTATTTTATATATGTATTGTACATTATTTTATCTATGTATTCTACATTATTATCTATGTATTCTACATGATTTAATCTAATCTAATGTATTCTACATTATTTTATCTATGTATTCTACATTATTATCTATGTATTCTACATGATTTAATCTAATCTAATGTATTCTACATTATTTTATATATGTATTGTACATTATTATCTATGTATTCTACATTATTTTATATATGTATTGTACATTATTATCTATGTATTCTACATTATTTTATATATGTATTCTAAATTATTTTATCATTTTGGATGTGCATAAAAACCCTGGTAGTGAAATGGGAAAACTGGAAGAATTTGGGTTGTAAAAAAATTATAAGATGTTTTGCCATTGCATTATTGATGTAAATGATCATAGGATTGGGTTAGGAGAGAGAAAAAACATGGGATGTTTATATATGGTCCCCATTCTGTATGGAGAGCTCTCAGCTCTGTCTATATATGGTCCCCATTCTGTATGGAGAGCTCTCAGCTCTGTCTATATATGGTCCCCATTCTGTATGGAGAGCTCTCAGCTCTGTCTATATATGGTCCCCATTCTGTATGGAGAGCTCTCAGCTCTGTCTATATATGGTCCCCATTCTGTATGGAGAGCTCTCAGCTCTGTCTATATATGGTCCCCATTCTGTATGGAGAGCTCTCAGCTCTGTCTATATATGGTCCCCATTCTGTATGGAGAGCTCTCAGCTCTGTCTATATATTCTGGTCCCCATTCTGTATGGAGAGCTCTCAGCTCTGTCTATATATGGTCCCCATTCTGTATGGAGAGCTCTCAGCTCTGTCTATATATGGTCCCCATTCTGTATGGAGAGCTCTCAGCTCTGTCTATATATGTCCCCATTCTGTATATCTCAGCTCTGTCTATATATGGTCCCCATTCTGTATGGAGAGCTCTGCTCTGTCTATGGTCCCCATTCTGTAGGAGAGCTCTCAGCTCTGTCTATATATGGTCCCCATTATGTATGGAGAGCTCTCAGCTCTGTCTATATATGGTCCCCATTCTGTATGGAGAGCTCTCAGCTCTGTCTATATATGGTCCCCATTCTGTATGGAGAGCTCTCAGCTCTGTCTATATATGGTCCCCATTCTGTATGGTCCCCATTCTGTATGGAGAGCTCTCAGCTCTGTCTATATATGGTCCCCATTCTGTATGGAGAGCTCTCAGCTCTGTCTAGATTCTATATATGGTCCCCATTCTGTATGGAGAGCTCTCAGCTCTGTGGTCCCCATTATGTTCTCAGCTCTGTCTATATATGGTCCCCTGTATTCTCAGCTCTGTCTATGGTCCCCATTCTGATGGAGAGCTCTCAGCTCTGTCTATATATGGTCCCCATTCTTATGGAGAGCTCTCAGTTCTGTCTATATATGGTCCCCATTCTGTATGGAGAGCTCTCAGCTCTGTCTATATATGGTCCCCATTTGTTACGTTCCCCAGATTATGTGTTGTAGTTTGTGTATTTGCATGTGTTTATTTCAGGAAATGGCTTCCTGAAATCCCTCAAGCAGCTGATTGGTCGACTCCAGGGCTAATTGGAGAGCTGACCCCGCCCCCTCGTCAAGACACAGCTGTCTCCAATTACCCATTCCTTCAGAAGCTATATAAAAGCCAGTGTTCTGTTCAGGAGATCTTTTTCTTTTTGTAGAGGATTTTGCTGGAGGTAGATTTGCTAGAGAGATTTGCTGGGAGGTCATTGTAGAGATTTTGCTAGAGAGAGATTTTGCTAGAGGTTGATTTTGCTGGGAGTTCATTGCTGAGAGTTGGTATGTTTTGTGAGTTTGTTGCTCAGATAGAACTTATTTGATGTCCTTTGTCTCTTAGTTTGTTTGTGAAATTGTTTAATATTCTGTTTCATTTGTTCCCAGGGGGGAAGGGGAAGGCACCTAGGGAGTGTTTAGGCAAGAGGCCCGCGGGCATACATATACCCGTAGCATATTCGCTGTCTAGGCACACTAGGTAAGACCTGGGCAGACCACCCCTTGTATTTTGGTTAGGGCACCAGGTGGTGCTAAATTAGGTAAGTAGTGGGTAGGCAGGTAAGATAGGAGAGGGGGGCTTTGAGATTTACTTTCTTTGCTTTGGTTCCGTCCAGCCCCTTTTCCCCATATTACCGTGTAAAGGAATAAAGTCCTTGTAAACGGTACCACATTCTGCTTGTTGTCATTTTTACTCGCACCTACAGTCCATACCTTTTTTTCGCTTCACAGAGAGTTTAGTTTTAGCAGGGTGTTGCGTTCCCTCTTCATAGAGGCGTGCGTAACATAATGGGGGCTCATCTGGGATCTTTCCATTAAACCCACCGGACCCTGCTGCTCTGAGCTCTCTCTGTGGTTAGTGATTGAGGTGTGATGGTAGGTTGTGAGTTTGGATGACTTGTTTAGTTAGTGTGTTCAGGAGACTGCATTGTAAAAGATGGCTGCCTCAGCCATCCAAGTTTTTTGAAGCGCCCTCTATTGATTGTTTGGTGAGGTTTCGTAAAGTAGACCTTGTAGCTATAGCTGACCATTATGGATTTGTATTCCCTGAGAAAGCCCTAAAGGCTGAGCTGTTGGTGCTAGTCAGGGAGGGTTTAGTGAGAGAACGGATTCTCTCATTGCAAGGAGAGGTGACTGGTAGACCTTCTGATGCCAAGTCAGAGGACAGGGCGGAGGAAGTGGTTCCTCGTACCCCCTTTACATTGCCCCGATTCGATCCTTTATCTTCTGCTTCGGGTCGTTCAGATGGGACTGCTAGGCTGAAGGTGAGGCTGGCTCGGTTAGAAATGGAGCAAAAAGATAAAGAGAGACAGATGAATTTTGAACTTGAAATTAGGAAAATAGAAGCTGACAAGGAGGTGAGGATCCGACAACTGGAGCTAGATGCTGGCTCCAGTGCGACTCCACAAGCTGCTCATCATCAAGCCCACTTCGATGTGAGTAAAAACATAGATTTAGTCCCTCCATTCCGAGAGTCGGAAGTTGATTCTTATTTCTCTGCGTTTGAGCGTGTGGCCGCTGCGCTGCATTGGCCACTCGAGGTTTGGCCGCTTCTGTTACAATGTAAATTGTCTGGGAAAGCCCAGGAAGTAGTAGCTGCTCTCTCCCTGGAAGACAGTTTACATTACGATACAGTTAAAACTACCGTGTTGCGGGCTTATGAGTTGGTGCCTGAAGCTTATAGGCAGCGCTTCAGGAACCACAAAAACGTCTCACCGTACATTTGTTGAATTTGCTAGGGACAAAGAGTCTCTGTTTAGTCGTTGGTGTTCAGCCAGCAAAGCTAACACCTTTGCTGATATTCGGGAGTTGATGCTGTTGGAGGACTTTAAAAGCAACCTCCCAGATAGACTTGTAGTTCATTTAAATGAACAGAAAGTGGTGACATTGGCCCAAGCAGCAGTGTTGGCAGATGAGTACGCTTTGACACACAAGACTGTCTTTGGTGCTCCATGTTTTGAAGGCCGGACGATTACGTCATCAGTTCCTCGTTCAGGTCGCTTTTCCTCTAACAACCCTAAGCCTTTTCAAGAAATCCGTGAATGTTATTACTGTCACCAAAAGGGTCACGTGATTGCGGACTGCCCAGTTTTGAAAAATAAACCGACACAGTCCCTGTCACCGTCCCCAAAAATAAAAGGTTTGGGTTTAGTCAAGTCTTTGGCTCTTCCATTGGATTGAGTTGTTGATTCAGCATTTGAGAAACCGGATCCTGTCTATGCTCCGTTTATCTCTGCCGGTTGTGTTTCCTTAACAGGAGAACCAACTGATCAAAAGCCTATCCAAATCCTACGTGACACCAGGGCGGCGCAGTCAGTAATCATTACTGATGCTTTACCCTGGTCTCCTGAAACGTATTGTGGCTCACATGTCATATTACAGGGGATAGAGACAAAAACCGTACCTGTACCATTACACTGGGTCCACTTAGTGTCAGACTTGTTATCAGGACGTTTCCGTGTTGGTGTAGTGTCTACACTGCCAGTATCAGGAGTAAAATTGCTACTAGGGAATGATATTGCTGGTGGTAATGTCACTCCTGTGTTAGAGGTAGTAGACAACCCAGAAATCAGAACTACAGATGAGAAATTGGTTCAAGCATTTCCACATGTTTTTCCTGCTTGTGTGTTAACGAGGGCACAATCTTGCAAGCTAGGAGATGTGGTGGATTTGGCTAGTTCTATTTTTGAGAATGTTGAGGTAGAAGACAATGCACTGAGTTTTCCTTCTGCATTGCCGACAGTTTTTACCCCCGTAAAAACTAAGGCAGGGGAAAACGAAATCGCGCCCCAATTACATGACATTCATTTGTCTGTCACCCCTGAGAAGGTGATTGAATGTCAAAAAGAAGACACCAGTCTTCGCAAGTGTTTTGCTTCGGTAATTTCCATTGAGGAAGCTAAAACTAGAGAGACTGTCTACTTTATGGAAGCAGGAGTTTTGATGCGTAAATGGGCATCTCATGACACCATTAATGACTGGAGTGAAGTGTGTCAAGTGGTTGTTCCTACACCGTTCCGACAGCAGGTGCTGTCACTCGCCCATGACCAGGCGTGGTCTGGACACTTGGGGATCACAAAGACCTATAACCGGGTCCTTCGTCATTTCTTCTGGCCATGTTTGAAGTCTGACGTGGTCTAATTTTGTAAAACATGTCACATATGTCAACTCACTGGGAAAGTGAATCAAACAGTTCCACGAGCGCCACTCTCCCCGATTCCTGTGGTAGGGGAACCGTTTGAAAGAGTGATAATTGATTGTGTAGGTCCATTGCCGAAAACCAGGTCAGGTAACCAGTTCCTACTAACAATAATGTGCAGTGCTACTCGATACCCAGAGGCTATTCCTCTCCGTACTATAACGGCTAAGACTGTGGTGAAGGCACTGGTGAAGTTCTTCTCTACGTTTGGACTCCCTAAAGTAATCCAAACTGATCAGGGATCCAACTTCATGTCTAAACTGTTTTCAAATGTGTTAAAGACATTGTGTATTTCCCATCAGGTCTGCAGTCCGTATCATCCAGAGAGTCAAGGGGCTCTAGAACGCTGGCATCAGACACTGAAGGCAATGCTACGCAAGTATTGTATGGATACCAGTACTGATTGGGATGAGGGGGTGCCCTTTGTCCTATTTGCTATAAGGGAAACGACACAAGAGTCCTTAGGGTTCAGCCCTGCTGACCTTGTGTTTGGACACACCCCACGGGGTCCGCTGAAAGTTTTGAAGGAGCATATCTTATCTCCTACACCCAGTAGCGCCCCTAAAAATGTGTTGGATTATGTCAGTAAGATGCGGGAGAGACTGCACGCCGCATGTGCGTTAGCCCAAAAGTCTCTCTCCTCGACTCAAAAACGCATGAAGTTGCATTACGACAAAAAGGCTGTTGGCCGTTCATTTGCACCAGGGGATCAAGTTTTAGTTTTGTTGCCAATCCCTGGCTCATCTGTCAGCACGTTTTTCTGGACCATATCTGGTGGAAAAGAAACTCAATGACACCAATTATGTGATAAAGACACCAGATCGAAGGCGTTCTTCCCGTGTGTGTCATGTTAACATGCTGAAAACATATTATGTGCGTGATTCTCCCGACAGCTCCTCAGGTAAGCCGGTCCAGCCCGCCGTCTCCAGTGTGGCTGCGGTGGTGCTGAAGCCTGGCTGGGACCTAGATGAGGATAAGGAGGACGGGTTGGAGTTACGCCATACATTACAGCAAGGTGAACGCCTATGTAATTCAGAGATGCTGAAGAAGATACCCTCTCAAATGGAACATTTGGATAATGATCAAACTAAGGATCTTATCCTATTGATAAACAGTTTTCTCAGTGTGTTTCAGGACATTCCAAGTCGCACATCCATCTTGGAACATGATGTGGATGTGGGGAACGCTGTTCCTATACGTCAGCATCCGTACCGGGTTAATGCTAAGAAAGAGGTAATGAAAAGTGAGGTAGCTTATTTATTACAGAATGACATGGCAAAACCCAGTAACAGCTCCTGGAGTTCTCCATGTATTCTTGTTCCTAAGCCTGACGGTACGTCCCGCTTATGTACGGACTTTCGTCGCGTAAATGCAGTTACAAAGTCCGATTCTTTTCCTCTACCTCGCTTAGATGACTATATTGATAGAATAGGCTCTGCTGCTTACGTTAGTAAGTTAGATTTGTTAAAAGGTTATTGGCAGGTGCCTCTGACCTCTCGAGCTTCTGACATATCGGCTTTTGTTACGCCAGATAACTTTGTACAATACACTGATGCCCTTTGGCATGTGTAATGCACCTGCTACTTTTCAGCGGCTAGTTAACATTGTGTTTGAAGATGTGCCAAATTGTACTGCGTACCTTGACGATGTGGTGATTCATTCGTCTACTTGGTCTGATCATCTCTCCACTTTGAAAAGTGTGTTTCAGCGGTTGGAGAAGGCTTCTTTAACCCTCAATTTGGCCAAGTGTGAGTTTGGGAAGGCTACAGTGACTTACTTAGGGAAACAAGTGGGACGAGGTCAAGTGCGCCCAGTAACTGGCAAAGTGGAAGCAATTGTTGCTTTTCCTGCTCCCACTACTCGCCGCCAGTTGCGCAGATTCCTAGGGATGGTAGGGTACTATCGTACATTCTGTAAGAATTTCTCGACGGTAGTTGCTCCCCTTTCATCTCTGCTTAGTCCCAAGGTACCATTCAAGTGGTCCAAGGACTGTAACTACGCTTTTGAGTCCGCTAAAGCGCTACTTTGTAGTGCCCCAGTGCTTGCCGCCCCCAACTTTGACAAACCTTTTAAGTTGGAGGTAGATGCTAGTATTATGGGGGTGGGTGCGGTTCTCTTACAGGAAGATGAAGACTGAGTGGATCGGCCCGTCAGTTTCTTCTCCCGTAAGTTCAACTCGTGTCAGTCAAGGTACTCTAAATTTCGAACAAGAGACGCTGGCTTTATTGCTTGCCTTACAGTTCTTTGAGGTATATGTGGGCTCCAGTGCCTTGCCTGTAGTGGTCTTCACAGACCATAATCCGTTGGTGTTCTTGAAACAAATGTACAACCAGAACCGCCGCCTTATGCGGTGGGCTCTGATTGTGCAAAGATATAATGTACAGATGGCTTATGTGAAGGGCTCGGCGAATGTGGTTGCTGACGCTCTATCACGGGTTTACTAACTGGGGATACGTTGGCATTTATTATTGCTAAACTAGGTTTGCTATTTTTGTGGTGGGCGTGTTACGTTCCCCAGATTATGTGTTGTAGTTTGTGTATTTGCATGTGTTTATTTCAGGAAATGGCTTCCTGAAATCCCTCAAGCAGCTGATTGGTCGACTCCAGGGCTAATTGGAGAGCTGACCCCGCCCCCTCGTCAAGACACAGCTGTCTCCAATTACCCATTCCTTCAGAAGCTATATAAAAGCCAGTGTTCTGTTCAGGAGATCTTTTTCTTTTTGTAGAGGATTTTGCTGGAGGTAGATTTGCTAGAGAGATTTGCTGGGAGGTCATTGTAGAGATTATGCTAGAGAGAGATTTTGCTAGAGGTTGATTTTGCTGGGAGTTCATTGCTGAGAGTTGGTATGTTTTGTGAGTTTGTTGCTCAGATAGAACTTATTTGATGTCCTTTGTCTCTTAGTTTGTTTGTGAAATTGTTTAATATTCTGTTTCATTTGTTCCCAGGGGGGAAGGGGAAGGCACCTAGGGAGTGTTTAGGCAAGAGGCCCGCGGGCATACATATACCCTGTGACGTAGAAGTCTGTCACTGGCCGTGGGCAGCATTTGGTTCTTTAACGCACACACATATTCATCACTCCTCCCTGCGCCATTATACCATAAGTTAACAATGTGGGTCGACACACAATTTAACTTCTGTCTTGGTGCATGCATTTCACACTTGTCAATGTTCATATTTGAGAGATACAATAATTATTATACTTATCAATGTTGTGGATGAGCGCATTGTTTGTTTGTTCTGTTCCTCTCTCTCCTTCTCTGTAGCTTCTGGGTATGCTGGAAAAGGACCCGAGCTAAGGGAATTGGGTTGGCTTTATAGTGCCTGTCCCAAATGGCTCATTAATGCATATGGGCATATTGAAAGATATTGTCAGTAGTGATGTAATGTTGTAAATGTTATGTTGTGATATTGTTTAAAACCGTGTTGCAATGTATATCCTTTAGTATGTTTAGTTCATGGAAAATGTAGGTTTGTATTGTTAATTGATTAATTAATTAGGGTTAATTGTTCTGAGGGGAGGGGCTAGCCCTACAAAAGGAGCCTCTCTCCAGTCTCTAAGGGGGATTTTTTGGATTGAGCTGTGGATGGGGCAGCATTGTTGTTAAGCTGTCCCATAAGGTAGACGTTGATGGCAGTACTGTTATTTTCTGTTCCGGAATCACTTGTAAATAAACACCTTTGCACAGAAGAACTTTTGCGGTTCCGCCATCTTTTTATTTTTATAGAGGTTAGGTTATATAACCAGTTTAGCCATCTGGCCTACTCTACGTGACATATGGTGGCAGTGGTGGGATGGCGTACCGCAAATCAGTGAATTCCAACAAGAGAGGTAAAGGAATGCGTACAGGATTGCGTTCTCAGCAACAGCATCAACTGTCAGAAAAGGTACCTGAAGTTGAACCGGGGTGGAATACCATGGAATCGTCTGGTGAAGAAGAGGTCAAGTATGAGAAACTAGGAGCCCGACCGCGGGGCCAAAGACAACCAGAACTGGGTGAGCTGCTGACTGAAGGAGCAGTTGGGGGACCAGAACCACACCCAACCATGGTAACCCTTTTTCAGCAACTTTTCACCTGCCTTGAGAGGAGGGACGAAGACCTCAAGCAGGAGTTACGTGGCCTACGCCAATCTATCCTCACAGCTCCCCACCAGGCGGAACTCGTCAGTGAGAGCCCAAGATTGGGTCTTCCAACACCAGGACGACAAAGGCTCGATGCAGCAGGGACTTCAACTCCACAGCAGGCACCCCAAGCAGTAATGAGGCCAGCACCAGGAGACCAGTCCAGCAGTGTTAACGTCCATCTTCCAGCATTCCTGAGGAAGGAGCCAAAGATGCCCTCATACCAGCAGGGGAGGACATTGAAAACTACCTGCTGAGGTTTGAGCGCATGGCTAAGACGTGGCAGTGGCCTGAGGTAGAGTGGGCCTGCAGGCTTGTCCCATTGCTCACGGGCAAGGCCTTAGAGGCTTACACAGCAATGGATGAGGGGCTGGCCAATGTCTACAAGGGCTTGAAGGAAGCGCTGCTGGTGAAGTTTGACATCTCACCGGAAACCTACCGTCAACGCTTCAGAGCTGCATCAACGCCATCGGGTGCGTCGCCGACAGAGACGTACCACCGCCTCAAGGGTCTCTACCGACGATGGGTTCGACCGGGGGAGAAGACACAGGACGAAATCGGGGAGGTCCTCATCCTCGAGCAACTTCTACAAGTTCTACCACACGACATTCGAACCTGGGTCCGAGAGCACGAGCCCAAGGACGGGCTTATGGCGGCCAAGCTTGCACTGCAGTATCTTAATGCACGTAAAGGGGGCCCACCACAACCTGCAGCACCCGCTCCAAGGAGTCTCAGAGACACAAGGGACATCAGAAACGCCAGAGATGGTGGAGGTAACTCTGGGGGTTATGTGTCTGGGAGGGAGGTAAGGGATCATGCAGTTCGCTCTGATGGGAGGGGTCTGACCTGTTTTTACTGCCGGCAGCAGGGGCACAAAGCTTCAATGTGTCCGCTACGTAAATCCAAGCTCTCAGGTTACTGTTACGTACCCAGAGAGGGGATGGTGTTCAGAATAGACAGACTCGGGAAGGGTCATGCTTGGTACCTGTAAAAGTGAATGGTAAAAGTCTTACTGCAATGATTGACACCGGCAGTTCCCTGTCATTGATCAGAAAAGGTAATGTACCTGTTAATGACATTGATTATGGTCATCAGACACTGATCCAATGTGTCCATGGTGACCAGTCACAGCAGCCCACAGCTGAGCTCACAGTTGAGATTCAGGGTCAGAAATACCTCCTCAAAGTTGGGGTAATGGAGAAGCTACCTTTTGAGATGATTTTGGGGAGGGATGTGCCTGTACTCTCTGATCTGTTGGGAAGTGTGGGGGTCAGCTATATGAGCAGTCAGTTTGCCAGTCTGATGTTCAGATGGCATGTTCAGTTGTCACTCGTGCCCAGGCCAAAGCTGGTTTACAACCTCTGCCTGACTTGTGTGATAGTCTGTGCGAGGGGGGGAACCAAAGGGCCCAGAAAGTCACGCCGCCAGCGGCGTCTTGAGAAGTATGTGGGAACCCCTGTACCTGTTGCTGATGTGTCTGGGTTAGAGGTGCAATGGGATGTTCCACAAAATGTTGCTACTCTGCAGAAGTCTGACGCAACCTTAATGTTTGTTTGACAAGGCCTTAGCTGGGGACAGTCAATCTTTATGTGGGGGGATTTACACAGTAGACAACCACATACTCTACCTTGGGTCAGAGGCAGATAGCAGGAAGTTGGTGGTGCCATCTACCTGTAGACCACTTGTTCTCAACCTTGCACATACAGTTCCATGGGCAGGCCATCTAGGGCAACATAAGACCTATCTTAGGCTAGGCTCCCGTTTCTTTTGGCCCTCCATGTATACTGATGTACAAAAATACTGCAAATCATGCCCCACGTGCCAGAAAACCAGTGCTGTCCGTAGGTCTGAACGGGCTCCTCTATGTTCACTGCCAGTTATCTCTACCCCATTCAAGAGAATTGCAATGGACATTGTTGGACCCTTGGAGAAGAGTAGTGCAGGTTACAAGTATATATTGGTGATCTGTGACTATGCCACCCGGTTCCCAGAAGCCTTCCCACTCCGTTCCATAACCACTCCAAAGATAATCAGTGCTCTTGTTCAGCTCTTCTCTCGTGTAGGAATCCCAGATGAAATCCTGACGGACCAAGGGACAAACTTCACCTCGCGACTGATGGTTCAACTCCACCGACAGCTGGGCATTAAAGGCTTGAGGACTACTCCCTACCATCCCCAAACGGATGGGCTCGTAGAGAGATTCAATCAAACGCTCAAGAACATGCTGAGGAAGTTTGTGGCTGACACTGGTAAAGACTGGGATAAGTGGTTACCCTTTCTGCTTTTTGCTTACAGGGAGGTGCCTCAGGCATCGACAGGTTTCTCGCCATTCGAACTCCTCTATGGATGGCCAGTGCAAGGACCACTGGACCTGCTGAAGAAGTGCTGGGAAGGTTCCCCAGTAGCTACCTCAGGACAGGGGATTGTCCAGTATGTCCTCCAGATGCGAGACAGGTTGGAACGGTACCGAGAGGAAGCTAGAGCAAACCTTCAGCAAGCCCAGAAGGCCCAGAAGAGAGGCTATGACCAGCACGCTCGCCACAGAGAGTTTGAGCCAGGACAGAAAGTCCTGCTCCTCCTTCCCTCGTCTACCAGCAAGCTCCTTGCCCAATGGCAAGGACCGTACCTAATCGGGAGGAAGATGGGCCCAGTGACCTACGAGGTGCTGCACCCGGACAAGGGTAAGAAGAAGCAAACTTACCATGTGAACCTTCTCAAGGCCTGGGAGGAGAAAGATGAACTCTCCAAAGGAAAGTCCTTTCTGGTCCGCAGAGTAGAAGAGGATGAGTCGGATGGAGTCACAGAGGCATGGAAAGAACGAGCAGAAGTCATACTGGCTCACCTGGAAGAAGACAAGCAAGATGAGCTGAAGCAGCTGTTTGGCAAGTATCCGGCCCTCTTCAGTCAGAGACCAGGAAGAACCAAAGTCCTGGAACACGTCATTCGTTTGAAACCTGGCCAGAACCCTGTCCGCCAGCATCCTTACCGTGTGCCTGAGAGGCTGGTGGTAGCCCTCAAGGAAGAGGTCCACACCATGATAGAGATGGATGTTGTCGAGCCATCTTCAAGTGAATGGAGCAGCCCTATTGTCATTGTCCCAAAGAAGGATGGCTCTTTGCGCGTCTGCATGGACTTCCATAAGGTGAATGCCATCTCCCAGTTTGATGCCTATCCCATGCCCCGCATTGACGACTTACTGGAGAGAATAGGTAGAGCTCATTACATCACCACATTGGATCTCTGCAAAGGGTACTGGCAGGTGCCCCTGGATGAACAATCCAAGGCCTACACTGCATTCCGGACGCCAATGGGCCTGTTCCAGTTCAAGGTCATGCCGTTTGGCCTTCATGGGGCCCCTGCGACTTTCCAGAGGCTGATGGACAAGGTCCTCCAGGACTGTGACGATTACTGTGCTGCTTACTTGGACAACGTGGTGATCTACAGCCACTCCTGGGAGGAGCACATACAGCATCTTAGCAGCGTCCTGGGGAAGATCCATGAAGCAGGCCTCACGCTTAACCTCCTGAAGTGTGAGTGGGCGAAACAGGAGACAAAGTACCTGGGTTACCAGCTGGGTAAGGGTGAAGTTCGGCCTCAGGTGGAGAAAGTGGAGTCCATTAGGAATAGCCCTCAACCCAGAACCAAGACACAGGTGAAGTCCTTCCTAGGTCTGGCAGGGTGGTACCGGAGATTCATTCCACAGTTTTCGACCATCGCTGTCCCTCTGACCAACCTCACTTCGAAGGGGGCCAGCAACCCTGTGAAGTGGACTGAGGAGTGTGAGGAAGCCTTCATGACACTGAAAAAACGACTGTGCTCATTCCCTGTTCTCCAGACCCCTGATTTTAAGAAGAGATTTCTCGTGCAGGTGGACGCTTCGGCTGTAGGAATTGGAGCTGTACTGGCCCAAGGGGAGCCAAGAGAAGAGCTTCCTGTGCTGTACCTGAGTCGGAAGCTGTTGCCCAGGGAAACCAGGTATTCTACAATCGAAAAGGAGTGCCTGGCTATAAAGTGGGCCCTAGATAGCCTCCGTTACTACCTTCTTGGGAGGGAATTTGACCTGCACACGGACCACAGAGCACTGACCTGGATCCAGACCATGAAGGACCGGAATTCTCGTGTGACCAGGTGGTATCTGGAGCTCCAGCCCTTCAGGTTCTGTGTCCGTCACAAGGCAGGAAAAGAGAACGTTACTGCGGACTACCTATCAAGGCTCCCGAACATGGTCGCTTCAGGAGAGGAGGAAGGTAATGTGACGTAGAAGTCCGTCACTGGCCGCGGGCAGCATTTGGTTCTTTAACGCACACACATATTCATCACTCCTCCCTGCGCCATTATACCATAAGTTAACAATGTGGGTCGACACACAATTTAACTTCTGTCTTGGTGCATGCATTTCACACTTGTCAATGTTCATATTTGAGAGATACAATAATTATTATACTTATCAATGTTGTGGATGAGCGCATTGTTTGTTTGTTCTGTTCCTCTCTCTCCTTCTCTGTAGCTTCTGGGTATGCTGGAAAAGGACCCGAGCTAAGGGAATTGGGTTGGCTTTATAGTGCCTGTCCCAAATGGCTCATTAATGCATATGGGCATATTGAAAGATATTGTCAGTAGTGATGTAATGTTGTAAATGTTATGTTGTGATATTGTTTAAAACCGTGTTGCAATGTATATCCTTTATGTTTAGTTCATGGAAAATGTAGGTTTGTATTGTTAATTGATTAATTAATTAGGGTTAATTGTTCTGAGGGGAGGGGCTAGCCCTACAAAAGGAGCCTCTCTCCAATCTCTAAGGGGGATTTTTTTGGATTGAGCTGTGGATGGGGCAGCATTGTTAAGCTGTCCCATAAGGTAGACGTTGATGGCAGTACTGTTATTTTCTGTTCCGGAATCACTTGTAAATAAACACCTTTGCACAGAAGAACTTTTGCGGTTCCGCCATCTTTTTATTTTTATAGAGGTTAGGTTATATAACCAGTTTAGCCATCTGGCCTACTCTACGTGACATACCCGTAGCATATTCGCTGTCTAGGCACACTAGGTAAGACCTGGGCGGACCACCCCTTGTATTTTGGTTAGGGCACCAGGTGGTGCTAAATTAGGTAAGTAGTGGGTAGGCAGGTAAGATAGGAGAGGGGGGGGGCTTTGAGATTTACTTTCTTTGCTTTGGTTCCGTCCAGCCCCTTTTCCCCATATTACTGTGTAAAGGAATAAAGTCCTTGTAAACGGTACCACATTCTGCTTGTTGTCATTTTTCCTCGCACCTACAGTCCATACCTTTTTCGCTTCACAGAGAGTTTAGTTGTAGCAGGGTGTTGCGTTCCCTCTTCATAGAGGCGTGCGTAACACCATTCTGTATGGAGAGCTCTCAGCTCTGTTTATATATGGTCCCCATTCTGTATGGAGAGCTCTCAGCTCTGTCTATATATGGTCCCCATTCTGTATGGAGAGCTCTCAGCTCTGTCTATATATGGTCCCCATTCTGGATGGAGAGCTCTCAGCTCTGTCTATATATGGTCCCCATTCTGTATATGGAGAGCTCTCAGCTAATAATAATAATAATAAATAACAAACAAAACAAGAGTAGCGTACAGACATGAAACACAAACAGAAACAATAACGCCTGGGGAAGGAACCAAGAGGAGTGGCAGATATAGGGGAGGTAATCAGGGAGGTGATGGAGCCCAGGTGAGTCTGATGAGGCGTTGGTGCACCTAACAATGGTGACAGGTGTACGTAATGATGAGCAGACTGGCGACCTCGAACGCTGGAGGGGCAGTATACGTGACACAGAGACTAAGACCATATTGTAACAATGAGGTAGAGGTGGTGGACATGGACAGAGGATAAGACCATACTGTAACAATGAGATAGAGGTGGTGGACAGAGGATAAGACCATACTGTAATAATGAGGTAGAGGTGGTGGACAGAGGATAAGACCATATTGTAACAATGAGGTAGAGGTGGTGGACAGAGGATAAGACCATATTGTAACAATGATATAGAGGTGGTGGACAGAGGATAAGACCATATTATAACAATGAGATAGAGGTGGTGGACAGAGGGGCAGTATACGTGACACAGAGGATAAGACCATACTGTAACAATGAGATAGAGGTGGTGGACAGAGGATAAGACCATACTGTAACAATGAGATAGAGGTGGTGGACAGAGGATAAGACCATACTGTAACAATGAGATAGAGGTGGTGGACAGAGGATAAGACCATATTGTAACAATGATATAGAGGTGGTGGACAGAGGATAAGACCATATTGTAACAATGAGATAGAGGTGGTGGACAGAGGGGCAGTATAGGTGACACAGAGGCTAAGTCCATACTGTAACAATTAGATAGAGGTGGTGGACAGAGGCTAAGACCATACTGTAACAATATGATAGAGGTGGTGGACAGAGGGAGAGTATAAGTGACACAGAGGCTAAGACAATACTGTGCCAATGAGATAGAGATTGTGGACAGAGCGACAGTAGATGGGCCAGGGTGTACATGCACATTTCCAGATATCATCAGCAGTAATACAATCAGGGCACGGCAGAGGACAGGGAGAGCTCTGCAGTGTTTTTAAGACATTTGAATGTGCATCAGATCATATTGTACAGCAGGTAACATAAATACAAAGCTGGTGAGAGGTGGTTAGAATATGATGGGAGGCCAAGACTCTGTGTAACCAATAGAGAGTCAGTCCTGAGAGTGGGAACAAACATAGTCTGTCCCACAGTCGGGTAAACAAGCAAGTCCATAGTCAACAAAGCCTGCAGGAGTCATGAGGCAAATTGCATAAAGATAAGGCTGTGCTCTGTGGTTCTCCCCCTCGATTCTAGTAATCGAGCAGTTGAACAATTACCTGGGTTAAACCAAGATTACACATATCCCTTTCTTGACTGTAATATTAACTCATGATACTCAAACATTTAGTTAAAATCATTTAATTTAAACTTTATTATGCCTTTGTGAGGGTTACTTTGTACACTGCTCAAAAAATAAAGGGAACACTTAAACAACACAATGTAACTCCAAGTCAATCACACTTCTGTGAAATCAAACTGTCCACTTAGGAAGCAACACTGATTGACAATAAATGTCACATGCTGTTGTGCAAATGGAATAGACAACAGGTGGAAATTATAGGCAATTAGCAAGACACCCCCAATAAAGGAGTGGTTCTGCAGGTGGTGACCACAGACCACTTCTCAGTTCCTATGCTTCCTGGCTGATGTTTTGGTCACTTTTGAATGCTGGCGGTGCTTTCACTCTAGTGGTAGCATGAGACGGAGTCTACAACCCACACAAGTGGCTCAGGTAATGCAGCTCATCCAGGATGGCACATCAATGCGAGCTGTGGCAAGAAGGATTGCTGTGTCTGTCAGCGTAGTGTCCAGAGCATGGAAGCGCTACCAGGAGACAGGCCAGTACATCAGTAGACGTGGAGGAGGCCGTAGGAGGGCAACAACCCAGCAGCAGGACCGCTACCTCCGCCTTTGTGCAAGGAGGAGCAGGAGGAGCACTGCCAGAGCCCTGCAAAATGACCTCAAGCAGGCCACAAATGAGCATGTGTCTGCTCAAACGGTCAGAAACAGACTCCATGAGGGTGGTATGAGGGCCTGACGTTCATAGGTGGGGGTTGTGCTTACAGCCCAACACCGTGCAGGACGCTTTGCATTTGCCAGAGAACACCACGATTGGCAAATTCGCCACTGGCGCCCTGTGCTCTTCACAGATGAAAGCAGGTTCACACTGAGCACATGTGACAGACGTGACAGAGTCTGGAGACGCCATGGAGAACGTTCTGCTGCCTGCAACATCCTCCAGCATGACCGGTTTGGCGGTGGGTCTGTCATGGTGTGGGGTGGCATTTATTTGGGCAGCCCTCCATGTGCTCGCCAGAGGTAGCCTGACTGCCATTAGGTACCGAGATGAGATCCTCAGACCCCTTGTGAGACCATATGCTGGTGCGGTTGGCCCTGGGTTCCTCCGAATGCAAGACAATGCTAGACCTCATGTGGCTGGAGTGTGTCAGCAGTTCCTGCAAGAGGAAGGCATTGATGCTATGGACTGGCCCGCCCGTTCCCCAGACCTGAATCCAATTGAGCACATCTGGGACATCATGTCTCGCTCTGGATGCTTTAGTCCAGGTCTGGGAGGTGATCCCTCAGGAGACCTTCCGCCACCTCATCAGGAGCATGCCCAGGCATTGTAGGGAGGTCATACAGGCACGTGGAGGCCACACACACTACTGAGCCTAATTTTTACTTGTTTTAAGGACATTACATCAAAGTTGGATCAGCCTGTAGTGTGGTTTTCCACTTTAATTTTCAGTGTGACTCCAAATCCAGACCTCCATGGGTTGATACATTTGATTTCAATTGATAATTTGTGTGTGATTTGTTGTCAGCACATTCAACTATGTAAAGAAAAAAGTAATTAATAAAAATATTTCATTTATTCAGATCTAGGATGTGTTATTTTAGTGTTCCCTTAATTTTTTTGAGCAGTGTACATGTCTGTCTGTCTGTCTGTCTGTCTGTCTGTCTGTCTGTCTGTCTGTCTGTCTGTCTGTCTGTCTGTCTGTCTGTCTGTCTGTCTGTCTGTCTGTCTGTCTGTCTGTCTGTCTGTCTGTCTGTCTGTCTGTCTGCCTGTCTGTCTGTCTGTCTGTCTGTCTGTCTGTCTGTCTGTCTGTCTGTCTGTCTGTCTGTCTGTCTGTCTGTCTGTCTGCAGGTCTGTCTGCAGGTCTGTCTGCAGGTCTGTCTGCAGGTCTGTCTGTCTGCAGCGCTGTGGTTTACGATGACATCATCAATGTGTTGATTGTGAAAATCAAAATAATCCAAAACTCACCACTAGATGTCATGAGAACTCTTAAAGTACTGCTTGTCCTCCATCTCTCATCCCTCTCTTTCCTTCCTCCCTCAATGATGATATCGCTATGCCACAGTTTCTGTTTGTTTGTTATTTTGGGCTATGACAGTCTATTACGAATCAGTCTGACAGTATTTTTGACAGTATTTAAATCTGAAGACAGTATGACATGCATCAGAAATGTATTAGGAAGTTCAGAAGATCATCAGGCAATAATGTACCTACTAATTCCTGAGTCTTATCTTTCACTGATTGGATCCCAATACTTTGTAGCATAAACCATTCAAAAGATAGAGCCACATTTGAAGGAAGAAAACAGAAACAGCTGTTTATTACAACAGCATCTAGCGGCTACCGGATGTTACTGATGTAACCCTGGTTCTATGATCCAAGCAAAAGGTTCTCTCACAGCCGCATTTTCAAATCAGGTGACCCCATGTAGCGAACCCTACTTTGGGAAACACTTCACTATGGGCTCTATTTTGGGCTGGCTTTCAGTCAGTGCAATTGTCAAACACATGCTTGGCAATTATAACTTGTTAAAGCAAGCACTCCTCTATTTTCTAACGCTAGGATTGGTAATTGAACTGTCTCATATGATCTCGCGCTGAGGTGGGAGGGCTGGCAATATCTGAGGTGTGTCCTTATAAACTTTGCAGTACTAACATGGTTGGTTATGGTACGGATTCAGAGGAAGCGCATTGGAACGAGAGATTTAGAAAAAACAAATGCTAAATGTTTTTGTAGCCATTTCATTTCATTTGATTAAAAAAACAAGCCTATTCTCAATTATATACATTTATATAAATGATCATAGGATTGGGTTAGGAGAGAGAAAAAACATGCGATATTTATATATGGTCCCCATTCTGTATGGAGAGCTCTCAGCTCTGTCTAAATATGGTCCCCATTCTGTATGGAGAGCTCTCAGCTCTGTTTATATATGGTCCCCATTCTGTATGGAGAGCTCTCAGCTCTGTCTATATATGGTCCCCATTCTGTATGGAGAGCTCTCAGCTCTGTCTATATATGGTCCCCATTCTGTATGGAGAGCTCTCAGTTCTGTCTATATATGGTCCCCATTCTGTATGGAGAGCTCTCAGCTCTGTCTATATATGGTCCCCATTCTGTATGGAGAGCTCTCAGCTCTGTCTATATATGGTCCCCATTCTGTATGGAGAGCTCTCAGCTCTGTCTATATATGGTCCCCATTCTGTATGGAGAGCTCTCAGCTCTGTCTATATATGGTCCCCATTCTGTATGGAGAGCTCTCAGCTCTGTCTATATATGGTCCCCATTCTGTATGGAGAGCTCTCAGCTCTGTCTATATATGGTCCCCATTCTGTATGGAGAGCTCTCAGCTCTGTCTATATATGGTCCCCATTCTGTATGGAGACCTCTCAGCTCTGTCTATATATGGTCCCCATTCTGTATGGAGAGCTCTCAGCTCTGTCTATATATGGTCTCCATTATGTATGGAGAGCTCTCAGCTCTGCCTATATATGGTCCCCATTCTGTATGGAGAGCTCTCAGCTCTGTCTATATATGGTCCCCATTCTGTATGGAGAGCTCTCAGCTCTGTCTATATATGGTCCCCATTCTGTATGGAGAGCTCTCAGATCTGTCTATATATGGTCCCCATTCTGTATGGAGAGCTCTCAGCTCTGTCTATATATGGTCCCCATATGGTCCCCATTCTGTATGGAGAGCTCTCAGCTCTGCCTATATATGGTCCCCATATGGTCCCCATTCTGTATGGAGAGCTCTCAGCTCTGCCTATATATGGTCCCCATTCTGTATGGTCCCCTGCCTATTCCCCATTCTGTATGGAGAGCTCTCAGCTCTGTCTATATATGGTCCCCATTCTGTATGGAGAGCTCTCAGTTCTGTCTATATATGGTCCCCATTCTGTATGGAGAGCTCTCAGCTCTGTCTATATATGGTCCCCATTCTGTATGGAGAGCTCTCAGCTCTGTCTATATATGGTCCCCATTCTGTATGGAGAGCTCTCAGCTCTGTCTATATATGGTCCCCATTCTGTATGGAGAGCTCTCAGCTCTGTCTATATATGGTCCCCATTCTGTATGGAGAGCTCTCAGCTCTGTCTATATATGGTCCCCATATGGTCCCCATTCTGTATGGAGAGCTCTCAGCTCTGCCTATATATGGTCCCCATATGGTCCCCATTCTGTATGGAGAGCTCTCAGCTCTGTCTATATATGGTCCCCATTCTTCTGTATGGAGAGCTCTCAGTTCTGTCTATATATGGTCCCCATTCTGTATGGAGAGCTCTCAGCTCTGTCTATATATGGTCCCCATTCTGTATGGAGAGCTCTCAGCTCTGTCTATATATGGTCCCCATTCCCCATTCTGTATGGAGAGCTCTCAGCTCTGTCTATATATGGTCCCCATATGGTCCCCATTCTGTATGGAGAGCTCTCAGCTCTGCCTATATATGGTCCCCATATGGTCCCCATTCTGTATGGAGAGCTCTCAGCTCTGTCTATATATGGTCCCCATTCTGTATGGAGAGCTCTCAGTTCTGTCTATATATGGTCCCCATTCTGTATGGAGAGCTCTCAGCTCTGTCTATATATGGTCCCCATTCTGTATGGAGAGCTCTCAGCTCTGTCTATATATGGTCCCCATATGGTCCCCATTCTGTATGGAGAGCTCTCAGCTCTGCCTATATATGGTCCCCATATGGTCCCCATTCTGTATGGAGAGCTCTCAGCTCTGCCTATATATGGTCCCCATATGGTCCCCATTCTGTATGGAGAGCTCTCAGCTCTGTCTATATATGGTCCCCATTCTGTATGGAGAGCTCTCAGCTCTGTCTATATATGGTCCCCATTCTGTATGGAGAGCTCTCAGCTCTGTCTATATATGGTCCCCATTCTGTATGGAGAGCTCTCAGCTCTGTTTTGTAACTGGTGTTCTCATGATTTGCTCTTATCTATTCAGTTATGGAGGTTTACAGTTGGACACCCACTCTGCTGTACGATGGACAGTTTAGTTTGAGTTAAATCAGGTCTCTCTCTCTCTGTCCTTCTCCCCTCTCTTATAGGCAGCGTGTGAGTTTCGGGAAGCTAATGTTCACCATAAAATGCACCTTAATAATAAAGAATTCCATGCATCTGTCTGTCATCACATTTGTAGACTTATGTAAAATATCCTAGTAAGCCAACTATTCCTAATGTGATGAGTAGATTAGATCATTTAGGCTAATAACACAACTCAATCACTGTTTGCGTTAAAAGACTGCAGTGGTCAATGTATGGCTGCCTCTGTATTGGCGTAGAGGAGGCCTAAGCTATAGGCTATGTCAGATACCTTTCTTCTCCTTTCTTTCTGTGTTTATAAACACATTTCATGCAATTCTACGACACTTTATATGACTGGAGACATTAGCAGAATCTTTTATAATATGACAAAAATGACAGGGTAGTATAGACCTATAGGATTCTGCTGACTCTGATTAAAATCAATTGTATAGCTAATAGGCTATGTGTTTGTAGATCGACTGAGCTGAATGAACCTATAGCAGCCAAGGTGATAGTAGCTGGGGTCAAATTGCTTGTTTTTGCTGTTCTCCAAATAGCATTTGAAATTGGGAACGGCCCAGCTTCTACCACAGACACATGGAGAGATCCAGAGAGAACCAGCAGACCCACCCTCCTACCACAGACACATGGAGAGATCCAGAGAGAACCAGCAGACCAACCCTCCTACCATAGACACATGGAGAGATCCAGAGAGAACCAGCAGACCAACCCTCCTACCACAGACACATGGAGAGATCCAGAGAGAACCAGCAGACCCACCCTCCTACCACAGACACATGGAGAGATCCAGAGAGAACCAGCAGACCCACCCTCCTACCACAGACACATGGAGAGATCCAGAGACAACCAGCAGACCCACCCTCCTACCACAGACACATGGAGAGATCCAGAGAGAACCAGCAGACTCACCCCTCCTACCACAGACACATGGAGAGATCCAGAGAGAACCAGCAGACCCACCCTCCTACCACAGACACATGGAGAGATCCAGAGAGAACCAGCAGACCTACCCCTCCTACCACAGACACATGGAGAGATCCAGAGAGAACCAGCAGACCCACCCTCCTACCACAGACACATGGAGAGATCCAGAGAGAACCAGCAGATCCACCCCTCCTACCACAGACACATGGAGAGATCCAGAGAGAACCAGCAGACCCACCCTCCTACCACAGACACATGGAGAGATCCAGAGAGAACCAGCAGACCCACCCTCCTACCACAGACACATGGAGAGATCCAGAGAGAACCAGCAGACCCACCCTCCTACCACAGACACATGGAGAGATCCAGAGAGAACCAGCAGACCCACCCTCCTACTACAGACACATGGAGAGATCCAGAGAGAACCAGCAGACCCACCCCTCCTACCACAGACACATGGAGAGATCCAGAGAGATCTGTCAGGACCTCCCCTCCCAGCTGTCCCAGTCCAGTAAGAGAAGCAGTGAGGGTGGGGAGGAACATCAGACCTCCACATATTCCAAGAGAAGCATGGATGAACGCTCTTACACAATCCACAGGATGTCCCCAGGCACTGAAATTACTTTGAAGTTGATATGCAATTTGTCATGCTTGATACCTTTACTAATGAGTTTCCTGATAATTTAGTAAGAATTTAAATACATATGTTTCTTGTTCTTTAACACTTGAGTGTTGTAATACAGTCACATACAGTCGGCTAGTTAATGTGTGTTTTGCAGAATGAAAGAGAGATAGAAGAAGAGGTCAATAATATCTGGATATAGAAAGAGGTAAGGGGCAGCCCATTACTGCACTGGGATACATCAGGGTCAAGACTGTTTCTTGGTAGTCTTAAACAAATCTACTTTGAAACAAAAGTATACACCTAACACACATGGTTATAGGCTTGTGTCAATATATTCCATTTTGAGGTTGCATCCCAATATTACACGTTTTATACATTATAGAAGACTGAAATATAACAAAACCGTTTGACATAGAAACACCAGACTTTGTGTTTTAATTTGTATTTATTAATGATCAAATATGAAATGATGAAAAATATGAATAACATTACATGAGACCACTAGAGGGCGCTTTGAATCATTTGACTGTAGGAAAGGCTACTTATACTACTGTGTGTAACACAAGACCCAGAAGAGGGAGAGTCTCATGACTATCAGTGACTGGCTGTAATGTTATGTATTATTTGTTTATTTAACCTTCATTTAACAAGGCAAGTCAGTTAAGATCAAATTATTATTTACCATGATGGTCTACTAAATGACCGGCAGCAACAGGACATCAGCTTTGAATATCCATCACGTGTGTCAGAAGAACACATGCTTTGCCTATTACTTATGCCCAGGTTTCTTCTTCTGGTCAGGAGGACTACTGATGGTGCCAAACATGATTAATATACAGCCAACTCGTGATAAGTGTACATAGTGCATTACAGTTTACCAATCAACATTTTGGAGACTGAAGAATCTTTTGGCGATTGTGTTGCTTTTTATCTGAATCTGTTTGTGCCAGTTAAATGCAAGCCTTCATGACCGTCTCAAAGCCAATGCTATGCCAACATTAGGAGTTGAGTCCGGAGTGGCTGAGTTTTCCTGTTTTTCTGCATGTTTCAGCCTGCAAGAGAGAGTCATGCTCCCATCTCTCTCTCTCGGTTCTCTGTATGGTGTTGCCAAGCTGACTGTTCTAGAAAATAGTAGATACTGATCTGCTTGACTGTTCCATAACACACAGGGAGTGGTAGGCCACTGTGTGCTGAGGCAGAGTGTAACTTGTGGACGCTGGGTGTCGGGATGCAAGTACAGGGAGTGACTTTAATAATAAATAACAAACAAACAAAACAAGAAACACAAGTAGCGTACAGACATGAAACACTGAAACAGAAACAATAACGCCTGGGGAAGGAACCAAGAGGAGTGGCAGATATAGGGGAGGTAATCAGGGAGGTGATGGAGCACAGGTGAGTCTGATGAGGCGTTGGTGCACCTAACAATGGTGACAGGTGTACGTAATGATGAGCAGACTGGCGACCTCGAACGCTGGAGGGGCAGTATACGTGACACAGAGACTAAGACCATATTGTAACAATGAGGTAGAGGTGGTGGACATGGACAGAGGATAAGACCATACTGTAACAATGAGATAGAGGTGGTGGACAGAGGATAAGACCATACTGTAACAATGAGATAGAGGTGGTGGACAGAGGATAAGACCATACTGTAACAATGAGATAGAGGTGGTGGACAGAGGATAAGACCATACTGTAACAATGAGATAGAGGTGGTGGACAGAGGATAAGACCATACTGTAACAATGAGATAGAGGTGGTGGACAGAGGATAAGACCATACTGTAACAATGAGATAGAGGTGGTGGACAGAGGATAAGACCATACTGTAACAATGAGATAGGGGTGGGGGACAGAGGATAAGACCATACTGTAACAATGAGATAGAGATGGTGGACAGTGACTAAGACCATACTGTAACAATGAGATAGAGGTGGTGGACAGAGGATAAGACCATACTGTAACAATGAGATAGAGATGGTGGACAGTGACTAAGACCATACTGTAACAATGAGATAGAGGTGGTGGACAGTGACTAAGACCATACTGTAACAATGAGATAGAGATGGTGGACAGTGACTAAGACCATACTGTAACAATGAGATAGAGGTGGTGGACAGAGGATAAGACCATACTGTAACAATGAGATAGAGGTGGTGGACAGAGGATAAGACCATACTGTAACAATGAGATAGAGGTGGTGGACAGAGGATAAGACCATACTGTAAAAATGAGATAGAGGTGGTGGACAGAGGATAAGACCATACTGTAACAATGAGATAGAGGTGGTGGACAGAGGATAAGACCATACTGTAACAATGAGATAGAGGTGGGGGACAGAGGATAAGACCATACTGTAACAATGAGATAGAGATGGTGGACAGTGACTAAGACCATACTGTAACAATGAGATAGAAGTGGTGGACAGTGACTAAGACCATACTGTAACAATGAGATAGAGATGGTGGACAGTGACTAAGACCATACTGTAACAATGAGATAGAGGTGGTGGACAGTGACTAAGACCATACTGTAACAATGAGATAGAGGTGGTGGACAGTGACTAAGACCATACAGTACCAATGCGATAGAGGTGGTGGACAGAGGATAAGACCATACAGTACCAATGAGATAGAGATGGTGGACAGAGGATAAGACCATACTGTAACAATGAGATAGAGGTGGTGGACAGAGGATAAGACCATACTGTAACAATGAGATAGAGGTGGGGGACAGAGGATAAGACCATACTGTAACAATGAGATAGAGATGGTGGACAGTGACTAAGACCATACTGTAACAATGAGATAGAGGTGGTGGACAGTGACTAAGACCATACAGTACCAATGCGATAGAGGTGGTGGACAGAGGATAAGACCATACAGTACCAATGAGATAGAGATGGTGGACAGAGGATAAGACCATACAGTACCAATGAGATAAAGGTGGTGGACAGAGTGGGAGAGATGAGCCATGAAGGAAACAACATAGTGAATCTCTAACTGATCTAAATGTGTTCTCTCTCTGGGGAGTATTAAGATGTAACTGAATAAAATGGTATTTCATTCAAGAAACATCATCCCATCTTTTTCATCCATAGATCTATTCTTCCAAACATTCTAGTGTGTACTCTTGTCACCCCTCTCTACATCTGTGTTCAGCATCTTTGGAAAATATTCAGCATCACTGGTATATATTCAGAATCATTAGCATATTTTCAGCATCATTAGCATATATTCAGCATCATTTCTATATATTTAGCATCATTGGTATAGATTTAGCACCATTGGTATATATTTAGCATCATTGGTACATTTTCAGCATCATTGGTATGTATTTAGCATCATTGGTAAATATTCAGCATCATTGGTATAGATTCAGCATCATTGGTATGTATTCAGCATCATTGGTAAATATTCAGCATCATCGGTATAGATTCAGCATCATTGGTATAGATTCAGCATCATTCTATAGATTGTGTGAATGAGATCAGTGAGTTCTCAGTGTATCTTAATTAGATCAGTGAGTTATCAGTGTGTGAATGAGATCAGTGAGTTCTCAGTGTGTGAATGAGATCAGTGAGTTCTCAGTCTGTGAATGAGATCAGTGAGTTATCAGTGTGTTAATTAGATCAGTGAGTTCTCAGTGTGTTAATTAGATCAGTGAGTTCTCAGTGTGTTAATTAGATCAGTGAGTTCTCGGTGTGTTAATTAGATCAGTGAGTTCTCAGTGTGTTAATTAGATCAGTGAGTTCTCAGTGTGTTAATTAGATCAGTGAGTTCTCGGTGTGTTAATAAGATCAGTGAGTTCTCAGTGTGTTAATAAGATCAGTGAGTTCTCAGTGTGTTAATTAGATCAGTGAGTTCTCGGTGTGTTAATAAGATCAGTGAGTTCTCAGTGTGTTAATTAGATCAGTGAGTTCTCGGTGTGTTAATTAGATCAGTGAGTTCTCAGTGTGTTAATGCGATATGAAAACATTCTATGTGATCCATGTCTATTTTATCATGTTAAATTCAAAGATGAGGACTCAAAGACATCATGCATAAACTCTAACCCCCCCCTCCCTTCCTCCCTCTCACACACACACACCTCCACTATAGGCTATAAACACTCACAATTAGGCAGGCGTTCTGTTCTCTATAAATTCTTTGTCTTTATAAAATCTTGCCCACAGTTTATGCGCAGTAGATTCAGCATCATTGGTATATATTCAGCAGTACGCTACTTCCCCACCCTGTTCTGTTAGCATCTCTCCTCTGTTTGGTAAGTAACCGTTCTTCACCTATCCTACTATTACTATTGGTGTCTTTGGTTTAACAGAGGAGGTTATCTAGTGTAATAAACAGGTCTCACACAACTGTAACAACTGTTTCCAAGTGTGACTAGCTACTGATCTGTCTCGTCCGGCAAACTTGTAGGCTATAATGTTCATTAGTCTTCGCTTGCTTTGATTGAAAAATATGTTCTTCTATGGTTTGTTATGCAGGATGGGAGGGGTGGGGTGATAGAGGGAGGACATTCTATTACTGATGAAGACATAATGTAGTCTATCTATACCCTGTAGTCTATCTATCTATACCTAAACCTTTTCATGTTTCATTTGTAGGCTACAATGTTTTTGTTTTAGAACTCTGTTAGACCTACAAACGTTTTTCTCAGTCGGTTTATGTCATTTTATAGGCATTACTCACCAATTATCATCAGCCTGATTTCTCTACACTGAACTGTTGCAAAACCCTTTCCTCTCCTGTCACACCCCTTTCCATCCCCAACTCCCCAAACTTTCACACTTATGATGTGTCACATGGTCAAGCTATGACAGAGGTTATTTAACCTCTATTTAACTAGGCAAGTCAGTTAAGAACAAATTCTTATATACAATGACGGCCTACCCCAGGCCAAACTTGGTTAAAGGACAGTCTACACAGCTAGAGATGTTGGATGTTCCTAAAGAAAGTGGGAGGCACCAAAAGAAAGAGGAGGAGTCAGAGGTAGAGGGAATGTGTAAAGGAGTGGAAGATGACAGCTTAAATGTCACTAAGTAACAGACTGTGCTTACAGAGACAAAGAAAGCCAACTCCCATCCTCCCTGAATGTGCATTGTTAATTTGTTTGCTTCAAAGGGATAGTTTGCTATTAGTCAGCATATTAGTACCATCTATCAGGTATGAAGGGAAGAACCAGATGCAGATCATGTCGAATAAACAATAGTTTGATGTTGCAAACAGGGGCAGGCAATAAACAGGGCAAGGCAGGGGTCAGAAAACCAGAGCCTGGCAACGGTACCGGACGGCAGGCAGGCTCTGGGTCAGGGCAGGCAGGGGTCAGTTACCAGAGCTGGGGTAACGGTACCGGACGCCTTGCAGGCTCAGGGTCAGGGCAGGCAGGGGTCAGTAAACCAGAGCTGGGGCAACGGTACCGGACGCCAGGCAGGCTCGGGGTCAGGGCAGGCAGGGGTCAGAAAACCAGAGCTGGGGCAACGGTACCGAACGCCATGTAGGCTCAAGGTCGGGGTAGGCAGGGGTCAGAAAACCAGAGCTGGGGCAACGGTACAGGACGGCAGGCAGGCTCAGGGTCAGGGTAGGCAGGGGTCAGTAAACTAGAGCTGCGGCAACGGTACCGGACGCCAGGTAGGCTCAAGGTCAGGGTAGGCAGGGGTCAGAAAACCAGAGCTGGGGCAACGGTACCGGACGGCAGGTAGGCTCAGGGTCAGGGTAGGCAGGGGTCAGAAAACCAGAGCTGGGGCAACGGTACAGGACGGCAGGCAGGCTCAGGGTCAGGGTAGGCAGGGGTCAGTAAACTAGAGCTGCGGCAACGGTACCGGACGCCAGGTAGGCTCAAGGTCAGGGTAGGCAGGGGTCAGTAAACCAGACCTGGGGCAACGGTACCGGACGGCAGGCAGGCTCAGGGTCAGGGTAGACAGAGGTCAGTAAACCAGAGCTGGGGCAACGGTACCGGACGGCAGGCAGGCTCAGGGTCAGGGTAGGCAGAGGTCAGTAAACCAGAGCTGGGGGCAACGGTACCGGACGCCAGGTAGGCTCAAGGTCAGGTTAAGGCAGAGATCGGTAATCCTGGCGGGGTCAGAGGTACAGATCGGCAGGCAGGCTCAGGGACAGGCAGAGAGGTCAGGCAGGGTGGCTCGGAGTCAGGACAGGCGAGGGTCAAAACCGGGAGGGCGAGAAAAGAGAGACTGGAAAAACCAGGAGCTGAGACACAAAACGCTGGTTGACTTGAACAAACAAGATAAACTGGCACAGACAGACAGAAAACTCAGGTATAAATACACAGGAGATAAACGGAGAAGATGGGCGACACCTGGAGGGGGGTGGAGACAAGCACAACGACAGGTGAAACAGATGAAACACATCAGGGTGTGACACCATCAAGACACTCACTTTACTGAGCATGTATCAAATCAAATCCATTTTTATCAGTCACATGCACCGAATACAACAGGTGTAATAGACCTTACAGTGAAATGCTTACTCACGAGCCCCTAACCAACAATGCAGTTAAAAAAATAAGAATAAGAAATAAAAGTAACAAGTAATTAAAGAACAGCAGTAAAATAACAATAGCGAGACTATATACAGGGGGTACCGGTACAGAGTCAATGTGCTGAGGCACCGGTTAGTCGAGGTAATATGTACATGTAGGTAGAGTTATTAAAGTAACTTTTGAGGATCTGATGACCCATGCCAAATCTTTTCAGTCTCCTGAGGGGGAATCGGTTTTGTCGTGCCCTCTTCACGACTGTCTTGGTGTACTTGGACCGTGTTAATAATTTTTTGGTGAAGTGGACACCAAGGAACATGAAGCTCTCAACCTGCTCCACTACAGCCCCGTCGATGAGAATGGGGGCCTGCTCGGTCCTCTTTTTCCTGTAGTCCATGATCATCTGCCTTGTGAAAGTTGACCTGTTTAAAGGTCTTACTCACATCGGCTACGGAGATCGTGATCACACAGTCATCCGGAACAGCTGATGGCTCTCATTTATGCTTCAGTGTTGCTTGCCTCGAAGTCTGCATAGAAGTCATTTAGCTCATCTGGTAGGCTTGTTACATACAAGCCTGTCAACAGAGAAAATAATGTTGACCTGTTTAAAGGTCTTACTCACATCGGCTGCGGAGAGTGATCACACAGTCTTCCAGAACAGCTGGTGTTCTCATGCATGTTTAAGGGTTATTTGCCTCGAAGTGAGCATAGAAGTAGTTTAGCTCATCTGGTAGGCTCGTTTCACTGTGCTTCCCTTTGTAGTCTGTAATGGTTTATAAGCCCTGCCACATCCGGCGAGTGTCAGAGCCGGTGTAGTACGACTCGATCTTAGTCTTAATCTTAATCTGCCACTGTAATTTCCACCCCCCTCATCCCTCTCTCCCCTCCCATCTCCCCCTTCCTCGCTCCCCTCCTCAGTGTATCCTTCTCTCTGCAGCCATGCTGTCTCAGTTGGAGAGATCCATGCAGTCCCTGATCACGGTGTTCCATCGCTATGCCGACAAGGACGGTGACTGTAACACACTGAGCAAGAAGGAGCTGAATGAACTCATGCAGTCAGAACTGGGCAGCTTCCTGAAGGTAACCCTGACATCTCTCGCTCTCTCTCTCTCTCTCTCTCCCTCTCTCTCTCTCTCTCACTCTCTCTTCTATCCCTCTGTTTTTATCTCACTGTCCAGCAACACTTTCTCTGTCTTTCTCATCTCACGCCCTTTCCCTCTCGTTCTGATTTCTCTCTCTCACTTTATTAGAATAAAGAGAATCCAAAGTCAATCTAACCCCCCCTCTCCCCTCCTCCCATCTCTCTCTCTTTCTCACTCTCTTCATCTCCTCCATCTCTCCTTCCCTCTCAGTCCCAGAAGGACCCAGCCGCCATAGACAAGATCATGAAGAATCTGGACCAGAATGGTGATGGGAAGGTGAGCTTCGAAGAGTTTGTCTCCCTGGTGGTGGACCTCTCCATCGCCTGTGAACAGATCTACCAGCTCCACATCATGAAGGCTGCCGCTAAGAAGTGAGGGAGGACAGGACAAGGAGAAAGAGAAAGAGAAGCAGAAATGGATGCTTTTCTATGTCGTTTTGCTTTTCTATATGTCAAATAAGTCACTTTATAAGAAGTCTTACTGTTGTGAATAAACAGTGACTTTCCCACTCTCTCTGTTTGTCACATTTGTCTGATGTGTCTGTCTGTTGTATTTGGCCTGTAATTTGTCCCGTAAGTGTAAGAAATAGACAGTACCAGTCACTTCTTCTTAGTTCAGTATTGACACAACTACTTAGTAAACCTTAGTGCAAAGCCTTTCTAGATCCTATGCTAAAACTACCCATCAACGTTGTTTCAATTTGTCAACCTATTGTGATGTGGAATCTAAGTGGAAAGTACGTTGGATTGGCAAAAAGTAATTGTTGTGAACTGTTTTGAGGGTGAAATTCCAACCACAGGATTAAACCATCATCATGTTAGGTGGCAAATTTCAACAGACAAATCGTATAAATCTGTTGAATGTATTACTTTGAAACAACATCAGATCTCCAATGTAATATCCACTACTATCAGAACCAAGGTAAGGCCCAGATGCAGACTGTCAAAGTAACAATGTTTATTGTAGCAACAGGGCAGGCAAAGACAGGTCAATGCAGGCAGGGGTCGATAATCCAGAGAGGGACAGAGGTAAAGGTCGGCAGACAGGCTCAGGGACAGGCAGGGGTCGATAATCCAGAGAGAGACAGAGGTAAAGGTCGGCAGACAGGCTCAGGGACAGACAGGGGTCGATAATCCAGAGAGGGACAGAGGTAAAGGTCGGCAGGCAGGCTCAGGGACAGGCAGGGGTTGATAATCCAGAGGGGGACAGAAGTAAAGGTCGGCAGATAGGCTCAGGGACAGGCAGGGGTCGATAATCCAGAGGGTTGCTGGTAGGCTCGAACAAACAAGACGAACTGGCAACCCTCGGGACTGAGAGGAAGCTCAGGCAGGTTGATGGCTCTGGCAGATCCTGGCTGGCTGGCAGCTCTGGCGGATCCTGGGTGACTGGCGGATCCTGGCTGAATGGCGGATCCTGGCTGAATGGCGGATCCTGGCTGACTTGCGGATCTGGAAGATCCTGGCTGACTGGCGGATCCTGGAAGAATAGCGGAGACTGGTGGATCCTGGCTGACTGACGGCTCTGGCAGATCCTGGCTGACTGGCAGTTCTGGCAGATACTGGCTGACTGGCGGATCCTGGCTGACTGGCAGATCCTGGCTGACTGGCAGTTCTGGCAGATCCTGGCGGCTCCTGGCTGACTGGCGGCACTGGCGGCTCCTGGCTGACTGGCGGCACTGGCGGCTCCTGGCTGACTGGCGGCACTGGCGGCTCCTGGCAGACTGGCGGCACTGGCGGCTCCTTGCAGACTGGCGGCACTGGCGGCTCCCTTGCAGACTGGCGGCACTGGCGGCTCCTTGCAGACTGGCGGCACTGGCGGCTCCTTGCAGACTGGCGGCACTGGCGGCTCCTTGCAGACTGGCGGAACTGGCGGGCGGACGGAAAGCTCCTGCAATGCTGGAGAGGAAAGCTCTGACAGCGCTGGACTGAGGAGCTCTGGCGCCTCTGGGATGAGGGGCTCTGGCGCCTCTGGACTGAGGGGCTCTGGCGCCTCTGGACTGAGGGGCTCTGGCGCCTCTGGACTGAGGGGCTCTGGCACCTCTGGACTGAGGGGCTCTGGCGCCTCTGGACTGAGGGGCTCTGGCGCATCAGACTCCGGCAGCGCCGGATAGGCGGGAGACTCCGGCGGCACCGGACAGGCGGGAGGCTCCGGCGGCGCCGGGCAGACGGCCAGCTCAGGCGGCGCCGGGCAGACAGCCAGCTCAGGCGCCCCTGGACTGAGGGGCTCTGGCGCCTCTGGACTGAGGGGCTCTGGCGCCTCAGACTCCGGCAGCGCCGGATAGGCGGGAGACTCCGGCGGCGCCGGACAGGCGGGAGGCTCCGGCGGCGCCGGGCAGACGGCCAGCTCAGGCGGCGCCGGGCAGACAGCCAGCTCAGGCGCCTCTGGACTGAGGGGCTCTGGCGCCTCTGGACTGAGGGGCGCCAGAGCGCCTCTGGACTGAGGGGCGGGAACTCTGGTAGTGCCGGACAGGCGGGAGCACCTGTGTTGATGGGACGGAGAGACAGCCTGGTGCGGGGAGCCAGCACTGGTGGTACCGGGCCGGGGACACGCACCTCCGGGTGAGTGCAAGGAACAGGAGACACCGGGTTGTGAAGGTGTACTGGAGACCTGGTGTGTATAGCCGGCATCAAATCCCCCGGAACTCCAACACACGTTTCAGGCTGAGTAGGAGGAACTGACACAGGTGGCATCAGACAGCTAACACGCTCCTCAGGGCGAAAGCCGTGCATACTATGCCAAACCAACAGCTTTCTCTCTACTCTGTCCAATACATCCTCAACACTCTCAGACTCAGCCCTCAGCTTCGCCGACAGCTCCAATTCCATCCATGACTCCTTACGGTAAACAGGGGGAGTTGGCTCAGGTCTGACTCCTGACTCTGCCACACTCTCCCTGTGCCACCCCCACCAAGAAATTTTTGGGGCTGCCTCTCGGGCTTCCAGCCGCTCTGCCGTGCTAGCTCCTCATAATGCCGCCTCTCTGCTTTCGCTGCCTCCAGCTCGGCTTTGGGGCGGCAATATTCCCCTGGCTCTGCCCAGGGTCCTCTCCCGTCTAGGATCTCCTCCCAAGTCCATACTTCCAAATAGTGCAGCCTCTCCCACTGCTGCTGCTGCTGTTGCTCCTGCATCTGTTGCTTCTCCTGCTGCACCTGTTGCTTCTCCTGCTGCTGCTTTTGCCTCTGTTTGCCACGCTGCTTGGTCCTTGGTTGGTGGGTGATTCTGTAAATCAGATACCACCCGGAGCTTCTCTCCTGACACATAGACATCTGGCTCAATAGCATCTGTTGCCCTCTTTGTGAAGAACATGCAAACAGTTTTTTGCACATTGAGATGCAAACACGAGTCACTGAGCCACTTTGTAACCTGGACCATTACAGTAGTGAGTTCTTGTGCAGCTTGTTGTTTGCTCTCTTTATGTTGGATTCACATCTCCATCTCAACCATCAATACAAGTTAAAGAATAGGATTAAGGCTGTGTCTCAGAAGGAACTATCCAAGCAGTAGTTACAGTGCATTCGGAAATTAATGACAAAGCAAAAACAGTTTTTTTAGTAATATTTGCAAATCCTCTCAAGCTCTGTTTGTTTGGCTGGTCGATCGGGTTCAAGTCCGGGCTCTGGCAGGGCCACTCAAGGACATTCAGAGACTTGTCCCAAAGCCACTCGTGCGTCGTCTTGGCTGTGTGCTTAGGGTCGTTGTCCTGTTGGAAGGTGAACCTTCGCCTCAGTCTGAGGTCCTGAGCTCTCTGGAGAAGGTTTTCATCAAGGATCTCTCTGTACTTTGCTCTGTTCATCTTTCCCTCAATTCTGACTAGTCTCCCAGTCCCTGCCACTGAAAGACATCCCAACAGCATGATGCTGCCACCACCATGCTTCACCGTAGGGATGGTGCTTTTCCTCCAGAAGCTGGTTTCCTCCAGAAGTGACGCTTGGCATTCAGGCCAAATAGTTCAATATTGGTTTCATCAGACCAGAGACCAGAATCTTGTTTCTCATGGTCAGAGTCCTTTAGTTGCCTTTTTGCCAAACTCCAAATGTCATGTGCCTTTTACTGAGGAGTGGCTTCTGTCTGGCCACTCTACCATAAGGGCCTGATTGGTGGAGTGCTGCAGAGATGGTTGTCCTTCTGGAAGGTTCTCCCATCTACACAGAGGAACTCTGGAGCTCTGTCAGAGTGACCATCGGGTTCTTGGTCACCTCCCTGACCAAGACCCTTCTCCCTCGATTGCTCAGTTTCTCAGAGCGGCCAGCTCTAGGAAGAGTCTTGGTGGTTCCAAACTTCTTCCATTTAAGAACGATGGAGGCCACTGTGTTCTTGGGAACCTTCAATGCTGCAGATATTTTTGGTACCCTTCCCCAGATCTGTGCCTCGACACAATCCTATCTCGGAGCTCTACAGACAATTCCTTCGACCTCATGGCTTGGTTTTTGCTCTGACATTCCCTGTCAACTGTGGGACCTTAGATAGACAGGTGTGTACCTTTCCAAATCATGTTTAATCAATTGAATTTATCACAGGTGGACTCTCATAGCAAAAGGTCTGAATACTTGTGTATTTAAGGTATCTGTCTTTAATGTTTAATAAATTAGCAAAAATGTCTAAAAAACTGTTTTGCTTTGTAATTACGGGGTATTGATGAGGAATTGTTTGCATGTATTTTAGAATAAGCCTGTAACGTAACAAAATGTGGAGAAAGGGAAGGGGTCTGAATACTTTTCTAATGCACTGTACATGTCCTTTAAATGTTATTATTTGGTTGCGTTGTCAACCATACACAATTCAATATTACTTTTGTAATACAGTAAATAGCCTAAAGTTGAGGCTTTCTTACAAACTAATTTAACTGCAATGTAACAGTATTTATTCAACTTGAGTATTGAGTAACATACACATCCATGTGCACTTTGAGATCACAGTAACAATACATGTCTTATGTAATCATAGAAAGCATGCATGTTCAAGAGCATGCAGAGATCTTCACAATTACTATAATAAACTGAGCAGAATCTCAAATAGCATAAATAACATGCACCATGTACTTTAATGTAATCTCAACTGTAATCCAGGTCATTTGGTTGTGCTATTAGATTAAGCACAGTGATAACACATTAAATTGTTGTATAAATAAACAAAATATCTGACATTGTATTCCCATTTGAACTTTGCTGTGCTTTTAAATGGTTGAAAACACAATGATAATACGTTTAGCTGACAACTAAACCAAAAAGATTTTCCAAATTAATTTGGTTAAAAGCATAGTGAACACATTGGAAATTCAACTTCGTATACAAACACTACAGTTATACCGTCCGTAAGGCAATCAAACAGGCAAAATGTCAGTACAGAGGCAAAATGAAGTCGCAATTCAACGGCTCAGACACAGGATGTATTTGGTAGGGACTCCAGACCATCACAGATTACAAAGGGATGACCAGCCACATCGCGGACACCGATGCCTTGCTCCCGTACAAGCTAAACACCTTCTCTGCCTGCTTTGAGGATAACACAGTGCCACCATTGTTCCTGTACCCAAGAAAGCAAAGGTAACTGAATTAAATGACTATCGCCCCGTACCACTCACTTCTGTCATCATGAAGTGCTTTGAGAGGCAAGTTAAGGATCATATCACCTGTTGTACGTGGAACAAGGAAGAGCTTGGATTTGTTTGTTTGTAAAGTTTGTTGTTTAAAAGTTTATTGGAAAGTTCTTGGTAGCCACCTAGCTTCTTATGATGGCGCGACGCAGTTGGAATCAGTTGCTGGGACTGCTTGTATCTTTCCAGTGATCCTGCCGACCAAGGACAGGTCTGAGGAGCTATTTGGCGTCGCAGCAAGCCTAGCTGCTAGCTAGCTGGACATCAAGCTAGCTAGGTGTTATTGATGGCAGCCCGTGAGCTAGCTAGGTGTTATTGATGGCAGCCCGTGACGCGGTTAGCCATTGTGGCTGGGACCGCGGATTGTCCTGGGTTTGTGGCTGTCTAGATCCCTGCTGTTTGTTGTTTTCAATTTTCCCCGTGACCTGCCCTGTCTGGAACTGCGAGGAGTAACAGCCTAACATCCGTTGCTAGTTACCATGACAAAGACCAAAGCCGGCGGGAGTACCGTTGAGTACCGTTGTCTCTCTGTCACACGTGAAGGATCTTTTAAACTAACAAAAAGAGACCTGCAAGTAGTTTTTAATCAACAAGAAAATAGTTTCAAGTGTTTTGTCCAAATACTCTTGGATTCTACTAATGAAATAATGGATGACCTGACCAGAGAGGTCCAGGACCTGAAGAACAGTTTGCAGTTCTCCCAGGGTCAGCTCGATGAGTTGAAAGAGGAGAACGGCAAGATGGCAGCAATCTGTAAGTCATTGAGAGAGGACATCAGTTCTGTGTGTGAATCCATGATAAATTAGACTATCTCGACGGACAATCAAGGCGAAACAACATGGTTGTGGACGGAATTGCAGAATCTCCACATGAGACCTGGATGGAGTCTGAGGGCAAAGTGAGGGAAATGATCTCTGAGAAATTGAAGATGGACCACAGGAAGATTGAGGTGGAGCGCGCCCACAGGATTGGAAAACCCACCACCGGCCCAGGTGATAGGCCCAGGCCGATAGTGGTTAAGTTCCTGAGGTTCAAGGACAAGGTAGCTGTTCTGGAAAGAGCCAAGAACTTGAGAGAAACGTATATCTTCCTCAATGAGGACTGTCCTGAAGCTGTGCGCCAGAAGAGGAAAGAACATATCCCAGCCATGAACACTGCCAGAGCGCGTGGGGACATTGCTTACATCCCCTACGACAGACTCATTCTCCACCCTCCCTCCCAGAAGCCTGGATGGGATGAGAGAACCAAGCCTATGGGTTCGTAGCCTCAACCCCGCAGCACACACACACCAATTGCTTAATGGACTGCTGAATGTATATGTTTTTTCTCTTGCTTTGTCTGCTCTTTTCAATATTATGTCTATCTCTGATAAGCTTCCCAGGAAAGGGCTGAAAATAGCCCATATTAATATATGTAGCCTTAGAAATAAGGTTCATGAAATCAATAACTTGCTAACATCAGATAACAGTCATATATTAGCCATTTCTGAGACTCGCTTAGATAATTGCCTAATGATCTCCCTCACTAGCTTTAAGCACCAGCCGTCAGAGCATTTTACAGATCACTGCACCTGTACTTAGCCTATCTGTAAACAGCCCATCTATCTACCTACCTCATCCCCATACTGGTATTTATTTATTTATTTATTTATTTTGCACCCCAGTATCTCTACCTGCACATTCATCTTCTGCCGATCTACCGTTCCAGTGTTTAATTGCTATATTGTAATTACTTCGCCACCATGGCCTATTTATTTCCTTACCTCACCTCATTTGCACTCACTGCATATAGACTTTTTTTCTTTTTTTCTACTGTATTATTGACTGTATGTTTTGTTCATTCCATGTGTAACTCTGTGTTGTTGTATGTGTCGAATTGCTACGCTTTATCTTGGCCATGTCGCAGTTGCAAATGAGAACTTGTTCTCAACTAGCCTACCTGGTTAAATAACAGGATATAACATCTATAGAAGAGACAGAAATGCTTATGGGGGAGGTGTTGCTGTATATATTCAGAGCCATATCCCTGTAATGTCTAGAGAAGATTTTATGTCGAGTGTTATTGAAGTGTTGTGGTTGCAGGTTCCCTTGGCACATCTAAAGCCTTTTCTTTTGGGGTGTTGCTATAGGCCACCGAGTGCTAACAGTCAGTATCTAAATCATATGTGTGAAATGCTTGAGTGTTACATCACATCACAAGTGTATGTGATGTAAACAGAGGGGTCTACTTTCTTGGGGACCTGAATATTGACTGGTTTTCATCAAGCTGTCCGCTCAAGAGGAAGCTTCTTACTGTAACCAGTGCCTGTAATCTGGTGCAGGTTATTAATCAACCTACCAGGGTATTTACAAACACTACAGGAACAAGATCATACACATGCATCAATCACATTTTTACTAATGCTGTAGAACTTTGTTCTAAAGCTGTATCCATACCCATTGGATGCAGTGATCACAATATAGTAGCTATATCCAGGAAAGACAAAGTTCCAACAGCTGGGCCTAAAAAGTAACATGTGGGTGATGTTACAAATATTTGTTGGTCTGATGTGATTCATGAGGAGCATCCGGATTGCTTCTTCCAATTATTGACAAGCATGCACCTGTTAAGAAACTGACTGTTAGAACTGTTAAGGCTCCATGGATTGATGAGGAATTGAAAAACTGTATGGTTGAAAGAGATGAGGCAAAAGGAGTGGCTAATAAGTCTGGCTGTACATCTGACTGGTTGATTTACAGCAAATTGAGAAATTATGTGACTAAACTCAACAAAAAGAAGAAGAAACTTTATTATGAAGCCAAGATCAATGATATAAGAATGATGGAAAAAAACTTTGGAGTACTTTAAATGAAATGATGGGCAGAAGGACAAATTCAACTCCATTTTTCGTCGAATCAGATGGCTTGTTCATCACAAAACCATTTGATGTTGGCAATTATTTTAATGATTATTCAATTGGCAAAGTGGGCAAACTTAGGCAGGAAATGCCAACAGCGAACAGTGAACAATTATATTCATGCATTAAAAACAAATAATGAAAGAAAAGCAGTGCAAGTTTGAATTTTCTAAAGTTAATGTGGGAGAGGTGGAAAAAATATTGGTAACAATCAATAATGACAAACCTCCTGGCATTGACAACTTAGATGAAACCTACTGAGGATGATAGCTGACTCTATAGCCATTCCTATCTGTCATATTTTTAATCTGAGCCTGGAGGAAAGTATTTGTCCTCAGGCCTGGAGGGAAGCCAAAGTAATTCCACTACCCAAGAGTGATAAAGCGGCCTTTACTGCTTCTAACAGCAGACCTATACGCTTGTTGCCAGCTCTTAGCAAACTGTTGGAAAAAATAGTGTTTGACCAAATACAATGCTATTTCTCTGTAAACAAATTAACAACAGGCTTTCAGCATGCTTATAGAGAAGGGCAATCAACATGTACTGCACTGACACAAATGACTGATGATTGGTTGAAAGAAATTGATAAGAAGAAGATTGTGGGAGCTGTATTGTTAGATTTCAGTGCAGCCTTTGATATTATTGACCATAACCTGTTGTTAAAAAATATTGTGGATTCAGAGCTATCTATCTAATAGAACTCAAAGGGATTTATTTAATGGAAGCGTCTCTAATGTCAAACATGTAAAGTGTGGTGTACCGCAGGGCAGCTCTCTAGGCCCTCTACTCTTTTCTATTTTTACAAACAACCTGCCACTGGCATTTAACACATCATGTGTGTCCATGTATGCTGATGATTCAACCATATACAAATCAGCAACCACAGCTAATGAAGTCACTGAAACCCTTAACAAAGAGTTGCAGTCTGTTTTGGAATGGGTGGCCAGTAACAAACTGGTCCTGAACATCTCTAAAACTAAGAGCATTGTATTTGGTACAAATCATTCCTTAAGTGCTAGACCTCAGCTGAATCTGGTAATGAATGGTGTGGCTGTTGAACAAGTTGAGGAGACTAAATTACTTGGCGTTACCTTAGATTGTAAACTGTCATGGTCAAAACATATAGATTCAATGGTTGTAAAGATGGGGAGAGGTCTGGCTGTAATAAAGAGATGCTCTGCTTTTTGACACCACACACCAAAAAGCAAGTTCTGCAGGCTCTAGTTTTGTCTAATCTTGATTATTGTCCAGTCGTGCGGTCCAGTACGGCAAGGAAAGACCTAGTTAAGCTGCAGCTGGCCCGGAACAGAGTGGCACGTTTTGCTCTTAATTGTAATCAGAGGGCTGATATACATAGTATGTATGCCAGTCTCTCTTGGCTAAGAGTTGAGGAGAGACTGACTACATCACTTCTTCTTTTTATAAAAAACATTAATGTGTTGAAAATCCCAAATTGTTTGCATAGTTAACTTACACACAGCTCTGACACACACACGTATCTCACTAGACATGCCACCAGGGGTCTTTTAATAATTCTCAAATGCAGAACAAACTTCCTACCATCTCATATTGCTCAAATAAACAGCAAACCTGGTTTCAAAAAACAGATTTTATTTATTTATTTTTATTTTACCTTTATTTAACCAGGTAGGCAAGTTGAGAACAAGTTCTCATTTACAATTGCACCTGGCCAAGATAAAGCAAAGCAGTTCGACAGATACAACGACACAGAGTTACACATGGAGTAAAACAAACATACAGTCAATAATACAGTATAAACAAGTCTATATACAATGTGAGCAAATGAGGTGAGAAGGGAGGTAAAGGCAAAAAAGGCCATGGTGGCAAAGTAAATACAATATAGCAAGTAAAACACTGGAATGGAAGTTTTGCAATGGAAGAATGTGCAAAGTAGAAATAAAAATAATGGGGTGCAAAGGAGCAAAATAAATAAATAAATTAAAATTAAATACAGTTGGGAAAGAGGTAGTTGTTTGGGCTAAATTATAGGTGGGCTATGTACAGGTGCAGTAATCTGTGAGCTGCTCTGACAGTTGGTGCTTAAAGCTAGTGAGGGAGATAAGTGTTTCCAGTTTCAGAGATTTTTGTAGTTCGTTCCAGTCATTGGCAGCAGAGAACTGGAAGGAGAGGCGACCAAAGAAAGAATTGGTTTTGGGGGTGACTAGAGAGATATACCTGCTGGAGCGTGTGCTACAGGTGGGAGATGCTATGGTGACCAGCGAGCTGAGATAAGGGGGGACTTTACCTAGCAGGGTCTTGTAGATGACATGGAGCCAGTGGGTTTGGCGACGAGTATGAGCGAGGGCCAGCCAACGAGAGCGTACAGGTCGCAATGGTGGGTAGTATATGGGGCTTTGGTGATAAAACGGATTGCACTGTGATAGACTGCATCCAATTTGTTGAGTAGGGTATTGGAGGCTATTTTGTAAATGACATCGCCAAAGTCGAGGACTGGTAGGATGGTCAGTTTTACAAGGGTATGTTTGGCAGCATGAGTGAAGGATGCTTTGTTGCGAAATAGGAAGCCAATTCTAGATTTAACTTTGGATTGGAGATGTTTGATATGGGTGTGGAAGGAGAGTTTACAGTCTAACCAGACACCTAAGTATTTGTAGTTGTCCACGTATTCTAAGTCAGAGCCGTCCAGAGTAGTGATGTTGGACAGGCTGGTAGGTGCAGGTAGCGATCGGTTGAAGAGCATGCATTTAGTTTTACTTGTATTTAAGAGCAGTTGGAGGACACGGAAGGAGTGTTATATGGCATTGAAGCTCGTTTGAAGGTTAGATAACACATTGTCCAAGGAAGGGCCAGAAGTATACAGAATGGTGTCGTCTGCGTAGAGGTGAATCAGGGAATCGCCCGCAGCAAGAGCAAATTCATTGATATATACAGAGAAAAGAGTCGGCCCGAGAATTGAACCCTGTGGCACCCCCATAGAGACTGCCAGGGGACCGGACAACATGCCCTCCGATTTGACACACTGAACTCTGTCTGCAAAGTAGTTGGTGAACCAGGCAAGGCAGTCATTAGAAAAACCGAGGCTACTGAGTCTGCCGATAAGAATATGGTGATTGACAGAGTCGAAAGCCTTGCGAAGGTCGATGAAGACGGCTGCACAGTACTGTCTTTTATCGATGGCGGTTATGATATCGTTTAGTACCTTGAGCGTGGCTGAGGTGCACCCGTGACCGGCTCGGAAACCAGATTGCACAGCGGAGAAGGTACGGTGGGATTCGAGATGGTTAATGATCTGTTTGTTGACTTGGCTTTCGAAGACCTAAGATAGGCAGGGCAGGATGGATATAGGTCTGTAACAGTTTGGGTCCAGGGTGTCTCCCTCTTTGAAGAGGGGGATGACTGCGGCAGCTTTCCAATCCTTGGGGATCTCAGACGATATGAAAGAGGTTGAACAGGCTGGTAATAGGGGTTGCAACAATGGCGGCAGATAGTTTCAGAAATAGAGGGTCCAGATTGTCAAGACCAGCTGATTTGTACGGGTCCAGGTTTTGCAGCTCTTTCAGAACATCTGCTATCTGGATTTGGGTAAAGGAGAAGCTGGGGAGCCTTGGGCGAGTAGCTGCGGGGTGGGCGGAGCTGTTGGCCGAGGTTGGAGTAGCCAGGAGGAAGGCATGGCCAGCCATTGAGAAATGCTTGTTGAAGTTTTCGATTATCATGGATTTATCTGTGGTGACCGTGTTACCTAGCCTCAGTGCAGTGGGCAGCTGGGAGGAGGTGCTCTTGTTCTCCATGGACTTTACAGTGTCCCAGAACTTTTTGGAGTTAGAGCTACAGGATGCAAATTTCTGCTTGAAAAAGCTGGCCTTAGCTTTCCTGACTGACTGCGTGTATTGGTTCCTGACTTCCCTGAACAGTTGCATATCGCGGGGACTACTCGATGCTATTGCAGTCCACCACAGGATGTTTTTGTTCTGGTCGAGGGCAGTCAGGTCAGGAGTGAACCAAGAGCTATATCTGTTCTTAGTTCTGCATTTTTTGAACGGAGCATGCTTATCTAAGATGGTGAGGAAGTTACTTTTAAAGAATGACCAGGCATCCTCGACTGACGGGATCAAGGTCGATTAGAAAGGCCTGCTCGCAGAAGTGTTTTAGGGAGCGTTTGACAGTGATGAGTGGTGGCCGTTTGACTGCGGACCAGTAGCGGATACCGGCAATGAGGCAGTGATCGCTGAGATCCTGATTGAAGACAGCGGAGGTGTATTTGGAGGGCCAGTTGGTCAGGATAACGTCTATGAGGGAGCCCTTGTTTACAGATTTAGGGTTGTACCTGGTCGGTTCCTTGTGAGATTGAGGGCATCTAGCTTAGATTGTAGGACTGCCGGGGTGTTAAGCATATCCCAGTTTAGGTCACCTAACAGAACAAACTCTGAAGCTAGATGGGGGCGATCAATTCACAAATGGTGTCCAGGGCACAGCTGGGAGCTGAGGGGGGTCAGTAGCAGGCGGCAACAGTGAGAGACTTATTTCTGGAGAGAGTAATTTTAAAAATTAGTAGTTCGAACTGTTTGGGTATGGACCTGGAAAGTATGACATTACTTTGCAGGCTAACTCCTCCCTCTTTGGCAGTTCTATCTTGACGGAAAATGTTATAGTTGGGTATGGAAATCTCAGAATTTTTGGTGGCCTTCCTAAGCCGGGATTCAGACACGGCAAGGACATCAGGGTTGGCAGAGTGTGCTAAAGCAGTGAGTAAAACAAACTTAGGGAGGTGTTGACATGCATGAAACCAAGGCTTTTTTGATCACAGAAGTCAACAAATGAGTGTGCCTGGGGACATGCAGTGCCTGGGTTTACCTCCACATCACCCGCGGAACAAAGGAGGAGTAGTATGAGGGTGCGTCTAAAGGCTATCAAAACTGGTCGCTTAGAGCGTTGGGGACAAAGAATAAAAGGAATAGATTTCTGGGCATGGTAGAATATATTTAGGGCATAATGCGCAGACAGGGGTACAGCGGAAGTAAGCCCAGGCACTGGGTGATGATAAGAGAGGTTGTATCTCTGGACATGCTGGTTGTAATGGGTGAGGTCACCTTATGTGTGGGAGGTGGTACAAAGGAGGTATCAGAGGTATAAAGAGTGGAACTAGGGGCTCCATTGTAAACTAAAACAATGATAACTAACCTAAACAACAGTATACAAGGCATATTGACATTTGAGAGAGACATACAGCGAGGCATAAAGTAATCGCAGGTGTTGATTGGGAGAGCTAGCTAAAACAACAGGTGAGACAACAACAGCTAATCAGCTAACACAACAACAGCAGGTAAAATGGCGATGACTAGGCAGAGAGGGTTGGATTAACTACACACAGAGCCTGAGTTCACGGCTGGGGCCGACAGATAAAACATAAATAAACAGAATGGAGTACCGTGATTAATGGACAGTCCAGCAGGCATCAGCTATGTAGCCAAGTGATCATAGTGTCCAGAGGGCAGCAGTAGATGGAACAGGGGAGCCGCCACTACGCTAGCACTCGGGCGACATGGCGTTTAAAGTTAGTAGCCCTCCGACGGAGGCCGGTTGAAGGCACAGCGGATGGAGTATTCGTCGGCAGACCAGTCGTGGTGGTGCGGCGGGGGGGCCGTGTCGACAGAGAATCCAAACCAGATGGCAAAAGACTTTGCGGTCCTAACTTGGTTGGTTACGGTATGGATTTTTGACAGCGGTAGCGCAGCCTATCCAGCTGTGACGCGGAGTGCCTATATGCGCATTGGAACAAGAGAGATGTGTTTTTTGTGCCAGTAAACCTTGTATTTAGGAAAAACAATAACAAATCTTTTTTTGCCATTTATAGTCTCAATGAAGCCGTTTTTTTTGTCCTGCCCAATGCATTTCCAAAGTAGTCAAGACTATCGATAAAGGGCTTTGCTAATGAGACCTCTTTGAAATAAATTATTAATCACCAAAGCTTTATTAAAAAATTAAGTTTGGGAGCAGAAAAACAATGAGTGGACATCCATATTTATCTATGTATTGTACATTATTTTATATATGTATTGTACATTATTTTATCTATGTATTGTACATTATTTATCTATGTATTCTACATATTTATCTATGTATTGTACATTATTTTATCTGTGTATTGTACATTATTTTATCTATGTATTGTACGTTATTTTATCTATGTATTCTACATATTTATCTATGTATTGTACATTATTTTATCTGTGTATTGTACATTATTTTATCTGTGTATTCTACATTATTTATCTATGTATTCTACATTATTTATCTTATTGTATTGTACATTATTTTATCTGTGTATTCTACATTATTTATCTATGTATTCTACATTATTTATCTTTGTATTGTACATTATTTTATCTATGTATTGTACATTATTTATCTATGTATTCTACATATTTATCTATGTATTGTACATTATTTTATCTGTGTATTGTACATTATTTTATCTGTGTATTGTACATTATTTATCTATGTATTCTACATATTTATCTATGTATTGTACATTATTTTATCTATGTATTGTACATTATTTTATCTATGTATTGTACATTTTATCTATGTATTCTACATTATTTATCTATGTATTGTACATATTTATCTATGTATTCTACATTATTTTATCTATGTATTCTACATTATTTATCTATGTATTGTACATTATTTATCTATGTATTCTACATTATTTTATCTATGTATTCTACATTATTTTATCTATGTATTCTACATTATTATCTATGTATTCTACATTATTTTATCTATGTATTGTACATTATTTTATCTATGTATTCTACATTATTATCTATGTATTCTACATTATTTTATCTATGTATTCTACATTATTATCTATGTATTCTACATTATTATCTATGTATTCTACATTATTTTATATATGTATTGTACATTATTATCTATGTATTCTACATTATTTTATATATGTATTCTAAATTATTTTATCATTTTGGATGTGCATAAAAACCCTGGTAGTGAAATGGGAAAACTGGAAGAATTTGGGTTGTAAAAAAATTATAAGATGTTTTGGCATTGCATTATTGATGTAAATGATCATAGGATTGGGTTAGGAGAGAGAAAAAACATGGGATGTTTATATATGGTCCCCATTCTGTATGGAGAGCTCTCAGCTCTGTCTATATATGGTCCCCATTCTGTATGGAGAGCTCTCAGCTCTGTCTATATATGGTCCCCATTCTGTATGGAGAGCTCTCAGCTCTGTCTCTCATATGTCTATATATGGTCCCCATTCTGTATGGAGAGCTCTCAGCTCTGTCTATATATGGTCCCCATTCTGTATGGAGAGCTCTCAGCTCTGTCTATATATGGTCCCCATTCTGTATGGAGAGCTCTCAGCTCTGTCTATATATGGTCCCCATTCTGTATGGAGAGCTCTCAGCTCTGTCTATATATGGTCCCCATTCTGTATGGAGAGCTCTCAGCTCTGTCTATATATGGTCCCCATTCTGTATGGAGAGCTCTCAGCTCTGTCTATATATGGTCCCCATTCTGTATGGAGAGCTCTCAGCTCTGTCTATATATGGTCCCCATTCTGTATGGAGAGCTCTCAGCTCTGTCTATATATGGTCCCCATTCTGTATGGAGAGCTCTCAGCTCTGTCTATATATGGTCCCCATTCTGTATGTCTCAGCTCTGTCTATATATGGTCCCCATTCTGTATGGAGAGCTCTCAGCTCTGTCTATATATGGTCCCCATTCTGTATGGAGAGCTCTCAGCTCTGTCTATATATGGTCCCCATTCTGTATGGAGAGCTCTCAGCTCTGTCTATATATGGTCCCCATTCTGTATGGAGAGCTCTCAGCTCTGTCTATATATGGTCCCCATTCTGTATGGAGAGCTCTCAGCTCTGTCTATATATGGTCCCCATTCTGTATGGAGAGCTCTCAGCTCTGTCTATATATGGTCCCCATTCTGTATGGAGAGCTCTCAGCTCTGTCTATATATGGTCCCCATTCTGTATGGAGAGCTCTCAGCTCTGTCTATATATGGTCCCCATTCTGTATGGAGAGCTCTCAGCTCTGTCTATATATGGTCCCCATTCTGTATGGAGAGCTCTCAGCTCTGTCTAGCCCCATTCTGTCTAGCTCTGTCTATATATGGTCCCCATTCTGTATGGAGAGCTCTCAGCTCTGTCTATATATGGTCCCCATTATGTATGGAGAGCTCTCAGCTCTGTCTATATATGGTCCCCATTCTGTATGGAGAGCTCTCAGCTCTGTCTATATATGGTCCCCATTCTGTATGGAGAGCTCTCAGCTCTGTCTATATATGGTCCCCATTCTGTATGGAGAGCTCTCAGTTCTGTCTATATATGGTCCCCATTCTGTATGGAGAGCTCTCAGCTCTGTCTATATATGGTCCCCATTTGTTACGTTCCCCAGATTATGTGTTGTAGTTTGTGTATTTGCATGTGTTTATTTCAGGAAATGGCTTCCTGAAATCCCTCAAGCAGCTGATTGGTCGACTCCAGGGCTAATTGGAGAGCTGACCCCGCCCCCTCGTCAAGACACAGCTGTCTCCAATTACCCATTCCTTCAGAAGCTATATAAAAGCCAGTGTTCTGTTCAGGAGATCTTTTTCTTTTGTAAGGATTTTGCTGGAGGTAGATTTGCTAGAGAGATTTGCTGGGAGGTCATTGTAGAGATTTTGCTAGAGAGAGATTTTGCTAGAGGTTGATTTTGCTGGGAGTTCATTGCTGAGAGTTGGTATGTTTTGTGAGTTTGTTGCTCAGATAGAACTTATTTGATGTCCTTTGTCTCTTAGTTTGTTTGTGAAATTGTTTAATATTCTGTTTCATTTGTTCCTAGGGGGGAAGGGGAAGGCACCTAGGGAGTGTTTAGGCAAGAGGCCCGCGGGCATACATATACCCGTAGCATATTCGCTGTCTAGGCACACTAGGTAAGACCTGGGCGGACCACCCCTTGTATTTTGGTTAGGGCACCAGGTGGTGCTAAATTAGGTAAGTAGTGGGTAGGCAGGTAAGATAGGAGAGGGGGGGGCTTTGAGATTTACTTTCTTTGCTTTGGTTCCGTCCAGCCCCTTTTCCCCATATTACCGTGTAAAGGAATAAAGTCCTTGTAAACGGTACCACATTCTGCTTGTTGTCATTTTTACTCGCACCTACAGTCCATACCTTTTTCGCTTCACAGAGAGTTTAGTTGTAGCAGGGTGTTGCGTTCCCTCTTCATAGAGGCGTGCGTAACATAATGGGGGCTCATCTGGGATCTTTCCATTAAACCCACCGGACCCTGCTGCTCTGAGCTCTCTCTGTGGTTAGTGATTGAGGTGTGATGGTAGGTTGTGAGTTTGGATGACTTGTTTAGTTAGTGTGTTCAGGAGACTGCATTGTAAAAGATGGCTGCCTCAGCCATCTCCAAGTTTTTTGAAGCGCCCTCTATTGATTGTTTGGTGAGGTTTCGTAAAGTAGACCTTGTAGCTATAGCTGACCATTATGGATTTGTATTCCCTGAGAAAGCCCTAAAGGCTGAGCTGTTGGTGCTAGTCAGGGAGGGTTTAGTGAGAGAACGGATTCTCTCATTGCAAGGAGAGGAGACTGGTAGACCTTCTGATGCCAAGTCAGAGGACAGGGCGGAGGAAGGGGTTCCTCGTACCCCCTTTACATTGCCCCGATTCGATCCTTTATCTTCTGCTTCGGGTCGTTCAGATGGGACTGCTAGGCTGAAGGTGAGGCTGGCTCGGTTAGAAATGGAGCAATAGATAAAGAGACACAGATGAATTTTGAACTTGAAATTAGGAAAATAGAAGCTGACAAGGAGGTGAGGATCCGACAACTGGAGCTAGATGCTGGCTCCAGTGCGACTCCACAAGCTGCTCATCATCAAGCCCACTTCGATGTGAGTAAAAACATAGCTTTAGTCCCTCCATTCCGAGAGTCGGAAGTTGATTCTTATTTCTCTGCGTTTGAGCGTGTGGCCGCTGCGCTGCATTGGCCACTCGAGGTTTGGCCGCTTCTGTTACAATGTAAATTGTCTGGGAAAGCCCAGGAAGTAGTAGCTGCTCTCTCCCTGGAAGACAGTTTACATTACGATACAGTTAAAACTACCGTGTTGCGGGCTTATGAGTTGGTGCCTGAAGCTTATAGGCAGCGCTTCAGGAACCACAAAAACGTCTCACCGTACATTTGTTGAATTTGCTAGGGACAAAGAGTCTCTGTTTAGTCGTTGGTGTTCAGCCAGCAAAGCTAACACCTTTGCTGATATTCGGGAGTTGATGCTGTTGGAGGACTTTAAAAGCAACCTCCCAGATAGACTTGTAGTTCATTTAAATGAACAGAAAGTGGTGACATTGGCCCAAGCAGCAGTGTTGGCAGATGAGTACGCTTTGACACACAAGACTGTCTTTGGTGCTCCATGTTTTGAAGGCCGGACGATTACGTCATCAGTTCCTCGTTCAGGTCGCTTTTCCTCTAACAACCCTAAGCCTTTTCAAGAAATCCGTGAATGTTATTACTGTCACCAAAAGGGTCACGTGATTGCGGACTGCCCAGTTTTGAAAAATAAACCGACACAGTCCCAGTCACCGTCCCCAAAAATGAAAAGTTTGGGTTTAGTCAAGTCTTTGGCTCTTCCATTGGATCGAGTTGTTGATTCAGCATTTGAGAAACCGGATCCTGTCTATGCTCCGTTTATCTCTGCCGGTTGTGTTTCCTTAACAGGAGAACCAACTGATCAAAAGCCTATCCAAATCCTACGTGACACCAGGGCGGCGCAGTCAGTAATCATTACTGATGCTTTACCCTGGTCTCCTGAAACGTATTGTGGCTCACATGTCATATTACAGGGGATAGAGACAAAAACCGTACCTGTACCATTACACTGGGTCCACTTAGTGTCAGACTTGGTATCAGGACGTTTCCGTGTTGGTGTAGTGTCTACACTGCCAGTATCAGGAGTAAAATTGCTACTAGGGAATGATATTGCTGGTGGTAATGTCACTCCTGTGTTAGAGGTAGTAGACAACCCAGAAATCAGAACTACAGATGAGAAATTGGTTCAAGCATTTCCACATGTTTTTCCTGCTTGTGTGTTAACGAGGGCACAATCTTGCAAGCTAGGAGATGTGGTGGATTTGGCTAGTTCTATTTTTGAGAATGTTGAGGTAGAAGACAATGCACTGAGTATTCCTTCTGCATTGCCGACAGTTTTTACCCCGTAAAAACTAAGGCAGGGGAAAACGAAATCGCGCCCCAATTACATGACATTCTTTTGTCTGTCACCCCTGAGAAGGTGATTGAATGTCAAAAAGAAGACACCAGTCTTCGCAAGTGTTTTGCTTCGGTAATTTCCATTGAGGAAGCTAAAACTAGAGAGACTGCCTACTTTATGGAAGCAGGAGTTTTGATGCGTAAATGGGCATCTCATGACACCATTAATGACTGGAGTGAAGTGTGTCAAGTGGTTGTTCCTACACCGTTCCGACAGCAGGTGCTGTCACTCGCCCATGACCAGGCGTGGTCTGGACACTTGGGGATCACAAAGACCTATAACCGGGTCCTTCGTCATTTCTTCTGGCCAGGTTTGAAGTCTGACGTGGTCCAATTTTGTAAAACATGTCACATATGTCAACTCACTGGGAAAGTGAATCAAACAGTTCCACGAGCGCCACTCTGCCCGATTCCTGTGGTAGGGGAACCGTTTGAAAGAGTGATAATTGATTGTGTAGGTCCATTGCCGAAAACCAGGTCAGGTAACCAGTTCCTACTAACAATAATGTGCAGTGCTACTCGATACCCAGAGGCTATTCCTCTCCGTACTATAACGGCTAAGACTGTGGTGAAGGCACTGGTGAAGTTCTTCTCTACGTTTGGACTCCCTAAAGTAATCCAAACTGATCAGGGATCCAACTTCATGTCTAAACTGTTTTCAAATGTGTTAAAGACATTGTGTATTTCCCATCAGGTCTCCAGTCCGTATCATCCAGAGAGTCAAGGGGCTCTAGAACGCTGGCATCAGACACTGAAGGCAATGCTACGCAAGTATTGTATGGATACCAGTACTGATTGGGATGAGGGGGTGCCCTTTGTCCTATTTGCTATAAGGGAAACGATACAAGAGTCCTTAGGGTTCAGCCCTGCTGACCTTGTGTTTGGACACACCCCACGGGGTCCGCTGAAAGTTTTGAAGGAGCATATCTTATCTCCTACACCCAGTAGCGCCCCTAAAAATGTGTTGGATTATGTCAGTAAGATGCGGGAGAGACTGCACGCCGCATGTGCGTTAGCCCAAAAGTCTCTCTCCTCGTCTCAAAAACGCATGAAGTTGCATTATGACAAAAAGGCTGTTGGCCGTTCATTTGCACCAGGGGATCAAGTTTTAGTTTTGTTGCCAATCCCTGGCTCATCTCTGTCAGCACGTTTTTCTGGACCATATCTGGTGGAAAAGAAACTCAATGACACCAATTATGTGATAAAGACACCAGATCGAAGGCGTTCTTCCCGTGTGTGTCATGTTAACATGCTGAAAACATATTATGTGCGTGATTCTCCCGACAGCTCCTCAGGTAAGCCGGTCCAGCCCGCCGTCTCCAGTGTGGCTGCGGTGGTGCTGAAGCCTGGCTGGGACCTAGATGAGGATAAGGAGGACGGGTTGGAGTTACGCCATACATTACAGCAAGGTGAACGCCTATGTAATTCAGAGATGCTGAAGAAGATTACCCTCTCAAATGGAACATTTGGATAATGATCAAACTAAGGATCTTATCCTATTGATAAACAGTTTTCTCAGTGTGTTTCAGGACATTCCAAGTCGCACATCCATCTTGGAACATGATGTGGATGTGGGGAACGCTGTTCCTATACGTCAGCATCCGTACCGGGTTAATGCTAAGAAAAGAGGTAATGAAAAGTGAGGTAGCTTATTTATTACAGAATGACATGGCAAAACCCAGTAACAGCTCCTGGAGTTCTCCATGTATTCTTGTTCCTAAGCCTGACGGTACGTCCCGCTTATGTACGGACTTTCGTCGCGTAAATGCAGTTACAAAGTCCGATTCTTTTCCTCTACCTCGCTTAGATGACTGTATTGATAGAATAGGCTCTGCTGCTTACGTTAGTAAGTTAGATTTGTTAAAAGGTTATTGGCAGGTGCCTCTGACCTCTCGAGCTTCTGACATATCGGCTTTTGTTACGCCAGATAACTTTGTACAATACACTGTGATGCCCTTTGGCATGTGTAATGCACCTGCTACTTTTCAGCGGCTAGTTAACATTGTGTTTGAAGATGTGCCAAATTGTACTGCGTACCTTGACGATGTGGTGATTCATTCGTCTACTTGGTCTGATCATCTCTCCACTTTGAAAAGTGTGTTTCAGCGGTTGGAGAAGGCTTCTTTAACCCTCAATTTGGCCAAGTGTGTTTGGGAAGGCTACAGTGACTTACTTAGGGAAACAAGTAGGACGAGGTCAAGTGCGCCCAGTAACTGGCAAAGTGGAAGCAATTGTTGCTTTTCCTGCTCCCACTACTCGCCGCCAGTTGCGCAGATTCCTAGGGATGGTAGGGTACTATCGTACATTCTGTAAGAATTTCTCGACGGTAGTTGCTCCCCTTTCATCTCTGCTTAGTCCCAAGGTACCATTCAAGTGGTCCAAGGACTGTAACTACGCTTTTGAGTCCGCTAAAGCGCTACTTTGTAGTGCCCCAGTGCTTGCCGCCCCCAACTTTGACAAACCTTTTAAGTTGGAGGTAGATGCTAGTATTATGGGGGTGGGTGCGGTTCTCTTACAGGAAGATGAAGACTGAGTGGATCGGCCCGTCAGTTTCTTCTCCCGTAAGTTCAACTCGTGTCAGTCAAGGTACTCTACAATCGAACAAGAGACGCTGGCTTTATTGCTTGCCTTACAGTTCTTTGAGGTATATGTGGGCTCCAGTGCCTTGCTTGTAGTGGTCTTCACAGACCATAATCCGTTGGTGTTCTTGAAACAAATGTACAACCAGAACCGCCGCCTTATGCGGTGGGCTCTGATTGTGCAAAGATATAATGTACAGATGGCTTATGTGAAGGGCTCGGCGAATGTGGTTGCTGATGCTCTATCACGGGTTTACTAACTGGGGATACGTTGGCATTTATTATTGCTAAACTAGGTTTGCTATTTTTGTGGTGGGCGTGTTACGTTCCCCAGATTATGTGTTGTAGTTTGTGTATTTGCATGTGTTTATTTCAGGAAATGGCTTTCTGAAATCCCTCAAGCAGCTGATTGGTCGACTCCAGGGCTAATTGGAGAGCTGACCCCGCCCCCTCGTCAAGACACAGCTGTCTCCAATTACCCATTCCTTCAGAAGCTATATAAAAGCCAGTGTTCTGTTCAGGAGATCTTTTTCTTTTTGTAGAGGATTTTGCTGGAGGTAGATTTGCTAGAGAGATTTGCTGGGAGGTCATTGTAGAGATTTTGCTAGAGAGAGATTTTGCTAGAGGTTGATTTTGCTGGGAGTTCATTGCTGAGAGTTGGTATGTTTTGTGAGTTTGTTGCTCAGATAGAACTTATTTGATGTCCTTTGTCTCTTAGTTTGTTTGTGAAATTGTTTAATATTCTGTTTCATTTGTTCCCAGGGGGGAAGGGGAAGGCACCTAGGGAGTGTTTAGGCAAGAGGCCCGCGGGCATACATATACCCTGTGACGTAGAAGTCTGTCACTGGCCGTGGGCAGCATTTGGTTCTTTAACGCACACACATATTCATCACTCCTCCCTGCGCCATTATACCATAAGTTAACAATGTGGGTCGACACACAATTTAACTTCTGTCTTGGTGCATGCATTTCACACTTGTCAATGTTCATATTTGAGAGATACAATAATTATTATACTTATCAATGTTGTGGATGAGCGCATTGTTTGTTTGTTCTGTTCCTCTCTCTCTTCTCTGTAGCTTCTGGGTATGCTGGAAAAGGACCCGAGCTAAGGGAATTGGGTTGGCTTTATAGTGCCTGTCCCAAATGGCTCATTAATGCATATGGGCATATTGAAAGATATTGTCAGTAGTGATGTAATGTTGTAAATGTTATGTTGTGATATTGTTTAAAACCGTGTTGCAATGTATATCCTTGAGTATGTTTAGTTCATGGAAAATGTAGGTTTGTATTGTTAATTGATTAATTAATTAGGGTTAATTGTTCTGAGGGGAGGGGCTAGCCCAACAAAAGGAGCCTCTCTCCAGTCTCTAACGGGATTTTTTTGGATTGAGCTGTGGATGGGGCAGCATTGTTGTTAAGCTGTCCCATAAGGTAGACGTTGATGGCAGTACTGTTATTTTCTGTTCCGGAATCACTTGTAAATAAACACCTTTGCACAGAAGAACTTTTGCGGTTCCGCCATCTTTTTATTTTTATAGAGGTTAGGTTATATAACCAGTTTAGCCATCTGGCCTACTCTACGTGACATATGGTGGCAGTGGTGGGATGGCGTACCGCAAATCAGTGAATTCCAACAAGAGAGGTAAAGGAATGCGTACAGGATTGCGTTCTCAGCAACAGCATCAACTGTCAGAAAAGGTACCTGAAGTTGAACCGGGTGGAATACCATGGAATCGTCTGGTGAAGAAGAGGTCAAGTATGAGAAACTAGGAGCCCGACCGCGGGGCCAAAGACAACCAGAACTGGGTGAGCTGCTGACTGAAGGAGCAGTTGGGGGACCAGAACCACACCCAACCATGGTAACCCTTTTTCAGCAACTTTTCACCTGCCTTGAGAGGAGGGACGAAGACCTCAAGCAGGAGTTACGTGGCCTACGCCAATCTATCCTCACAGCTCCCCACCAGGCGGAACTCGTCAGTGAGAGCCCAAGATTGGGTCTTCCAACACCAGGACGACAAAGGCTCGATGCAGCAGGGACTTCAACTCCACAGCAGGCACCCCAAGCAGTAATGAGGCCAGCACCAGGAGACCAGTCCAGCAGTGTTAACGTCCATCTTCCAGCATTCCTGAGGAAGGAGCCAAAGATGCCCTCATACCAGCAGGGGAGGACATTGAAAACTACCTGCTGAGGTTTGAGCGCATGGCTAAGACGTGGCAGTGGCCTGAGGTAGAGTGGGCCTGCAGGCTTGTCCCATTGCTCACGGGCAAGGCCTTAGAGGCTTACACAGCAATGGATGAGGGGCTGGCCAATGTCTACAAGGGCTTGAAGGAAGCGCTGCTGGTGAAGTTTGACATCTCACCGGAAACCTACCGTCAACGCTTCAGAGCTGCATCAACGCCATCGGGTGCGTCGCCGACAGAGACGTACCACCGCCTCAAGGGTCTCTACCGACGATGGGTTCGACCGGGGGAGAAGACACAGGACGAAATCGGGGAGGTCCTCATCCTCGAGCAACTTCTACAAGTTCTACCACACGACATTCGAACCTGGGTCCGAGAGCACGAGCCCAAGGACGGGCTTATGGCGGCCAAGCTTGCACTGCAGTATCTTAATGCACGTAAAGGGGGCCCACCACAACCTGCAGCACCCGCTCCAAGGAGTCTCAGAGACACAAGGGACATCAGAAACGCCAGAGATGGTGGAGGTAACTCTGGGGGTTATGTGTCTGGGAGGGAGGTAAGGGATCATGCAGTTCGCTCTGATGGGAGGGGTCTGACCTGTTTTTACTGCCGGCAGCAGGGGCACAAAGCTTCAATGTGTCCGCTACGTAAATCCAAGCTCTCAGGTTACTGTTACGTACCCAGAGAGGGGGATGGTGTTCAGAATAGACAGACTCGGGAAGGGTCATGCTTGGTACCTGTAAAAGTGAATGGTAAAAGTCTTACTGCAATGATTGACACCGGCAGTTCCCTGTCATTGATCAGAAAAGGTAATGTACCTGTTAATGACATTGATTATGGTCATCAGACACTGATCCAATGTGTCCATGGTGACCAGTCACAGCAGCCCACAGCTGAGCTCACAGTTGAGATTCAGGGTCAGAAATACCTCCTCAAAGTTGGGGTAATGGAGAAGCTACCTTTTGAGATGATTTTGGGGAGGGATGTGCCTGTACTCTCTGATCTGTTGGGAAGTGTGGGGGTCAGCTATATGAGCAGTCAGTTTGCCAGTCTGATGTTCAGATGGCATGTTCAGTTGTCACTCGTGCCCAGGCCAAAGCTGGTTTACAACCTCTGCCTGACTTGTGTGATAGTCTGTGCGAGGGGGGGAACCAAAGGGCCCAGAAAGTCACGCCGCCAGCGGCGTCTTGAGAAGTATGTGGGAACCCCTGTACCTGTTGCTGATGTGTCTGGGTTAGAGGTGCAATGGGATGTTCCACAAAATGTTGCTACTCTGCAGAAGTCTGACGCAACCTTAATGTTTGTTTGACAAGGCCTTAGCTGGGGACAGTCAATCTTTATGTGGGGGGATTTACACAGTAGACAACCACATACTCTACCTTGGGTCAGAGGCAGATAGCAGGAAGTTGGTGGTGCCATCTACCTGTAGACCACTTGTTCTCAACCTTGCACATACAGTTCCATGGGCAGGCCATCTAGGGCAACATAAGACCTATCTTAGGCTAGGCTCCCGTTTCTTTTGGCCCTCCATGTATACTGATGTACAAAAATACTGCAAATCATGCCCCACGTGCCAGAAAACCAGTGCTGTCCGTAGGTCTGAACGGGCTCCTCTATGTTCACTGCCAGTTATCTCTACCCCATTCAAGAGAATTGCAATGGACATTGTTGGACCCTTGGAGAAGAGTAGTGCAGGTTACAAGTATATATTGGTGATCTGTGACTATGCCACCCGGTTCCCAGAAGCCTTCCCACTCCGTTCCATAACCACTCCAAAGATAATCAGTGCTCTTGTTCAGCTCTTCTCTCGTGTAGGAATCCCAGATGAAATCCTGACGGACCAAGGGACAAACTTCACCTCGCGACTGATGGTTCAACTCCACCGACAGCTGGGCATTAAAGGCTTGAGGACTACTCCCTACCATCCCCAAACGGATGGGCTCGTAGAGAGATTCAATCAAACGCTCAAGAACATGCTGAGGAAGTTTGTGGCTGACACTGGTAAAGACTGGGATAAGTGGTTACCCTTTCTGCTTTTTGCTTACAGGGAGGTGCCTCAGGCATCGACAGGTTTCTCGCCATTCGAACTCCTCTATGGATGGCCAGTTTAAGGACCACTGGACCTGCTGAAGAAGTGCTGGGAAGGTTCCCCAGTAGCTACCTCAGGACAGGGGATTGTCCAGTATGTCCTCCAGATGCGAGACAGGTTGGAACGGTACCGAGAGGAAGCTAGAGCAAACCTTCAGCAAGCCCAGAAGGCCCAGAAGAGAGGCTATGACCAGCACGCTCGCCACAGAGAGTTTGAGCCAGGACAGAAAGTCCTGCTCCTCCTTCCCTCGTCTACCAGCAAGCTCCTTGCCCAATGGCAAGGACCGTACCTAATCGGGAGGAAGATGGGCCCAGTGACCTACGAGGTGCTGCACCCGGACAAGGGTAAGAAGAAGCAAACTTACCATGTGAACCTTCTCAAGGCCTGGGAGGAGAAAGATGAACTCTCCAAAGGAAAGTCCTTTCTGGTCCGCAGAGTAGAAGAGGATGAGTCGGATGGAGTCACAGAGGCATGGAAAGAACGAGCAGAAGTCATACTGGCTCACCTGGAAGAAGACAAGCAAGATGAGCTGAAGCAGCTGTTTGGCAAGTATCCGGCCCTCTTCAGTCAGAGACCAGGAAGAACCAAAGTCCTGGAACACGTCATTCGTTTGAAACCTGGCCAGAACCCTGTCCGCCAGCATCCTTACCGTGTGCCTGAGAGGCTGGTGGTAGCCCTCAAGGAAGAGGTCCACACCATGATAGAGATGGATGTTGTCGAGCCATCTTCAAGTGAATGGAGCAGCCCTATTGTCATTGTCCCAAAGAAGGATGGCTCTTTGCGCGTCTGCATGGACTTCCGTAAGGTGAATGCCATCTCCCAGTTTGATGCCTATCCCATGCCCCGCATTGACGACTTACTGGAGAGAATAGGTAGAGCTCATTACATCACCACATTGGATCTCTGCAAAGGGTACTGGCAGGTGCCCCTGGATGAACAATCCAAGGCCTACACTGCATTCCGGACGCCAATGGGCCTGTTCCAGTTCAAGGTCATGCCGTTTGGCCTTCATGGGGCCACTGCGACTTTCCAGAGGCTGATGGACAAGGTCCTCCAGGACTGTGACGATTACTGTGCTGCTTACTTGGACGACGTGGTGATCTACAGCCACTCCTGGGAGGAGCACATACAGCATCTTAGCAGCGTCCTGGGGAAGATCCATGAAGCAGGCCTCACGCTTAACCTCCTGAAGTGTGAGTGGGCGAAACAGGAGACAAAGTACCTGGGTTACCAGCTGGGTAAGGGTGAAGTTCGGCCTCAGGTGGAGAAAATGGAGTCAACCCAGAACCAAGACACAGGTGAAGTCCTTCCTAGGTCTGGCAGGGTGGTACCGGAGATTAATTCCACAGTTTTCGACCATCGCTGTCCCTCTGACCAACGTCACTTCGAAGGGGGCCAGCAACCCTGTGAAGTGGACTGAGGAGTGTGAGGAAGCCTTCATGACACTGAAAAAACGACTGTGCTCATTCCCTGTTCTCCAGACCCCTGATTTTAAGAAGAGATTTCTCGTGCAGGTGGACGCTTCGGCTGTAGGAATTGGAGCTGTACTGGTCCAAGGGGAGCCAAGAGAAGAGCTTCCTGTGCTGTACCTGAGTCGGAAGCTGTTGCCCAGGGAAACCAGGTATTCTACAATCGAAAAGGAGTGCCTGGCTATAAACTGGGCCCTAGATAGCCTCCGTTACTACCTTCTTGGGAGGGAATTTGACCTGCACACGGACCACAGAGCACTGACCTGGGTCCAGACCATGAAGGACCGGAATTCTCGTGTGACCAGGTGGTATCTGGAGCTCCAGCCTTTCAGGTTCTGTGTCCGTCACAAGGCAGGAAAAGAGAACGTTACTGCGGACTACCTATCAAGGCTCCCGAACATGGTCGCTTCAGGAGAGGAGGAAGGTAATGTGACGTAGAAGTCCGTCACTGGCCGCGGGCAGCATTTGGTTCTTTAACGCACACACATATTCATCACTCCTCCCTGCGCCATTATACCATAAGTTAACAATGTGGGTCGACACACAATTTAACTTCTGTCTTGGTGCATGCATTTCACACTTGTCAATGTTCATATTTGAGAGATACAATAATTATTATATTTATCAATGTTGTGGATGAGCGCATTGTTTGTTTGTTCTGTTCCTCTCTCTCCTTCTCTGTAGCTTCTGGGTATGCTGGAAAAGGACCCGAGCTAAGGGAATTGGGTTGGCTTTATAGTGCCTGTCCCAAATGGCTCATTAATGCATATGGGCATATTGAAAGATATTGTCAGTAGTGATGTAATGTTGTAAATGTTATGTTGTGATATTGTTTAAAACCGTGTTGCAATGTATATCCTTTAGTATGTTTAGTTCATGGAAAATGTAGGTTTGTATTGTTAATTGATGAATTAATTAGGGTTAATTGTTCTGAGGGGAGGGGCTAGCCCTACAAAAGGAGCCTCTCTCCAGTCTCTAAGGGGGATTTTTTTGAGCTTTGAGATTTACTTTCTTTGCTTTGGTTCCGTCCAGCCCCTTTTCCCCATATTACCGTGTAAAGGAATAAAGTCCTTGTAAACGGTACCACATTCTGCTTGTTGTCATTTGTCCTCGCATCTACAGTCCATACCTTTTTCGCTTCACAGAGAGTTTAGTTGTAGCAGGGTGTTGCGTTCCCTCTTCATAGAGGCGTGCGTAACACCATTCTGTATGGAGAGCTCTCAGCTCTGTCTATATATGGTCCCCATTCTGTATGGAGAGCTCTCAGCTCTGTCTATATATGGTCCCCATTCTGTATGGAGAGCTCTCAGCTCTGTCTATATATGGTCCCCATTCTGTATGGAGAGCTCTCAGCTCTGTCTATATATGGTCCCCATTCTGGATGGAGAGCTCTCAGCTCTGTCTATATATGGTCCCCATTCTGTATATGGAGAGCTCTCAGCTCTGTCTATATATGGTCCCCATTCTGTATGGAGAGCTCTCAGCTCTGTCTATATATGGTCCCCATTCTGTATGGAGAGCTCTCAGCTAATAATAATAATAATAAATAACAAACAAAACAAGAGTAGCGTACAGACATGAAACACAAACAGAAACAATAACGCCTGGGGAAGGAACCAAGAGGAGTGGCAGATATAGGGGAGGTAATCAGGGAGGTGATGGAGCCCAGGTGAGTCTGATGAGGCGTTGGTGCACCTAACAATGGTGACAGGTGTACGTAATGATGAGCAGACTGGCGACCTCGAACGCTGGAGGGGCAGTATACGTGACACAGAGACTAAGACCATATTGTAACAATGAGGTAGAGGTGGTGGACATGGACAGAGGATAAGACCATACTGTAATAATGAGGTAGAGGTGGTGGACAGAGGATAAGACCATATTGTAACAATGAGGTAGAGGTGGTGGACAGAGGATAAGACCATACTGTAACAATGAGGTAGAGGTGGTGGACAGAGGATAAGACCATACTATAACAATGAGATAGAGGTGGTGGACAGAGGATAAGACCATACTGTAACAATGAGATAGAGGTGGTGGACAGAGGGGCAGTATACGTGACACAGAGGATAAGACCATACTGTAACAATGAGATAGAGGTGGTGGACAAAGGGGCAGTATACCTGACACAGAGACTAAGACCATACTGTAACAATGAGATAGAGGTGGTGGACAGAGGATAAGACCATACTGTAACAATGAGATAGAGGTGGTGGACATAGGCTAAGACCATACTGTAACAATGAGATAGAGGTGGTGGACAGAGGATAAGACCATATTGTAACAATGATATAGAGGTGGTGGACAGAGGATAAGACCATACTGTAACAATGAGATAGAGGTGGTGGACATAGGCTAAGACCATACTGTAACAATGAGATAGAGGTGGTGGACAGAGGATAAGACCATATTGTAACAATGATATAGAGGTGGTGGACAGAGGATAAGACCATACTGTAACAATGAGATAGAGGTGGTGGACAGAGGGGCAGTATACGTGACACAGAGGCTAAGACAATACTGTGCCAATGAGATAGAGATTGTGGACAGAGCGACAGTAGATGGGCCAGGGTGTACATGCACATTTCCAGATATCATCAGCAGTAATACAATCAGGGCACGGCAGAGGACAGGGAGAGCTCTGCAGTGTTTTTAAGACATTTGAATGTGCATCAGATCATATTGTACAGCAGGTAACATAAATACAAAGCTGGTGAGAGGTGGTTAGAATATGATGGGAGGCCAAGACTCTGTGTAACCAATAGAGAGTCAGTCCTGAGAGTGGGAACAAACATAGTCTGTCCCACAGTCGGGTAAACAAGCAAGTCCATAGTCAACAAAGCCTGCAGGAGTCATGAGGCAAATTGCATAAAGATAAGGCTGTGCTCTGTGGTTCTCCCCCTCGATTCTAGTAATCGAGCAGCTGAACAATTACCTGGGTTAAACCAAGATTACACATATCCCTTTCTTGACTGTAATATTAACTCATGATACTCAAACATTTAGTTAAAATCATTTAATTTAAACTTTATTATGCCTTTGTGAGGGTTACTTTGTACACTGCTCAAAAAATAAAGGGAACACTTAAACAACACAATGTAACTCCAAGTCAATCACACTTCTGTGAAATCAAACTGTCCACTTAGGAAGCAACACTGATTGACAATAAATGTCACATGCTGTTGTGCAAATGGAATAGACAACAGGTGGAAATTATAGGCAATTAGCAAGACACCCCCAATAAAGGAGTGGTTCTGCAGGTGGTGACCACAGACCACTTCTCAGTTCCTATGCTTCCTGGCTGATGTTTTGGTCACTTTTGAATGCTGGCGGTGCTTTCACTCTAGTGGTAGCATGAGACGGAGTCTACAACCCACACAAGTGGCTCAGGTAATGCAGCTCATCCAGGATGGCACATCAATGCGAGCTGTGGCAAGAAGGATTGCTGTGTCTGTCAGCGTAGTGTCCAGAGCATGGAAGCGCTACCAGGAGACAGGCCAGTACATCAGTAGACGTGGAGGAGGCCGTAGGAGGGCAACAACCCAGCAGCAGGACCGCTACCTCCGCCTTTGTGCAAGGAGGAGCAGGAGGAGCACTGCCAGAGCCCTGCAAAATGACCTCAAGCAGGCCACAAATGAGCATGTGTCTGCTCAGGTCAGAAACAGACTCCATGAGGGTGGTATGAGGGCCTGACGTTCATAGGTGGGGGTTGTGCTTACAGCCCAACACCGTGCAGGACGCTTTGCATTTGCCAGAGAACACCACGATTGGCAAATTCGCCACTGGCGCCCTGTGCTCTTCACAGATGAAAGCAGGTTCACACTGAGCACATGTGACAGACGTGACAGAGTCTGGAGACGCCATGGAGAACGTTCTGCTGCCTGCAACATCCTCCAGCATGACCGGTTTGGCGGTGGGTCTGTCATGGTGTGGGGTGGCATTTATTTGGGCAGCCCTCCATGTGCTCGCCAGAGGTAGCCTGACTGCCATTAGGTACCGAGATGAGATCCTCAGACCCCTTGTGAGACCATATGCTGGTGCGGTTGGCCCTGGGTTCCTCCTAATGCAAGACAATACTAGACCTCATGTGGCTGGAGTGTGTCAGCAGTTCCTGCAAGAGGAAGGCATTGATGCTATGGACTGGCCCGCCCGTTCCCCAGACCTGAATCCAATTGAGCACATCTGGGACATCATGTCTCGCTCTGGATGCTTTAGTCCAGGTCTGGGAGGTGATCCCTCAGGAGACCTTCCGCCACCTCATCAGGAGCATGCCCAGGCATTGTAGGGAGGTCATACAGGCACGTGGAGGCCACACACTACTGAGCCTAATTTTTACTTGTTTTAAGGACATTACATCAAAGTTGGATCAGCCTGTAGTGTGGTTTTCCACTTTAATTTTCAGTGTGACTCCAAATCCAGACCTCCATGGGTTGATACATTTGATTTCAATTGATAATTTGTGTGTGATTTTGTTGTCAGCACATTCAACTATGTAAAGAAAAAAGTAATTAATAAAAATATTTCATTTATTCAGATCTAGGATGTGTTATTTTAGTGTTCCCTTAATTTTTTTGAGCAGTGTACATGTCTGTCTGTCTGTCTGTCTGTCTGTCTGTCTGTCTGTCTGTCTGTCTGTCTGTCTGTCTGTCTGTCTGTCTGTCTGTCTGTCTGCCTGCCTGCCTGTCTGCAGGTCTGTCTGTCTGTCTGTCTGTCTGTCTGTCTGCCTGTCTGCAGGTCTGTCTGTCTGTCTGTCTGTCTGTCTGTCTGTCTGTCTGTCTGTCTGTCTGTCTGTCTGTCTGTCTGTCTGTCTGTCTGTCTGCAGGTCTGTCTGCAGGTCTGTCTGTCTGCAGCGCTGTGGTTTACGATGACATCATCAATGTGTTGATTGTGAAAATCAAAATAATCCAAAACTCACCACTAGATGTCATGAGAACTCTTAAAGTACTGCTTGTCCTCCATCTCTCATCCCTCTCTTTCCTTCCTCCCTCAATGATGATATCGCTATGCCACAGTTTCTGTTTGTTTGTTATTTTGGGCTATGACAGTCTATTACGAATCAGTCTGACAGTATTTTTGACAGTATTTAAATCTGAAGACAGTATGACATGCATCAGAAATGTATTAGGAAGTTCAGAAGATCATCAGGCAATAATGTACCTACTAATTCCTGAGTCTTATCTTTCACTGATTGGATCCCAATACTTTGTAGCATAAACCATTCAAAAGATAGAGCCACATTTGAAGGAAGAAAACAGAAACAGCTGTTTATTACAACAGCATCTAGCGGCTACCGGATGTTACTGATGTAACCCTGGTTCTATGATCCAAGCAAAAAGGTTCTCTCACAGCCGCATTTTCAAATCAGGTGACCCCATGTAGCGAACCCTACTTTGGGAAACACTTCACTATGGGCTCTATTTTGGGCTGGCTTTCAGTCAGTGCAATTGTCAAACACATGCTTGGCAATTATAACTTGTTAAAGCAAGCACTCCTCTATTTTCTAACGCTAGGATTGGTAATTGAACTGTCTCATATGATCTCGCGCTGAGGTGGGAGGGCTGGCAATATCTGAGGTGTGTCCTTATAAACTTTGCAGTACTAACATGGTTGGTTATGGTACGGATTCAGTGGAAGCGCATTGGAACGAGAGATTTAGAAAAAACAAATGCTAAATGTTTTTGTAGCCATTTCATTTCATTTGATTAAAAAAACAAGCCTATTCTCAATTATATACATTTATATAAATGATCATAGGATTGGGTTAGGAGAGAGAAAAAACATGCGATATTTATATATGGTCCCCATTCTGTATGGAGAGCTCTCAGCTCTGTCTATATATGGTCCCCATTCTGTATGGAGAGCTCTCAGCTCTGTCTATATATGGTCCCCACTCTGTATGGAGAGCTCTCAGCTCTGTTTATATATGGTCCCCATTCTGTATGGAGAGCTCTCAGCTATGTCTATATATGGTCCCCATTCTGTATGGAGAGCTCTCAGCTCTGTCTATATATGGTCCCCATATGGTCCCCATTCTGTATAGAGAGCTCTCAGCTCTGTCTATATATGGTCCCCATATGGTCCCCATTCTGTATGGAGAGCTCTCAGCTCTGTCTATATATGGTCCCCATTCTGTATGGAGAGCTCTCAGCTCTGTCTATATATGGTCCCCATTCTGTATGGAGAACTCTCAGCTCTGTCTATATATGGTCCCCATATGGTCCCCATTCTGTATGGAGAGCTCTCAGCTCTGTCTATATATGGTCCCCATATGGTCCCCATTCTGTATGGAGAGCTCTCAGCTCTGTCTATATATGGTCCCCATATGGTCCCCATTCTGTATGGAGAGCTCTCAGCTCTGTCAATATATGGTCCCCATATGGTCCCCATTCTGTATGGAGAGCTCTCAGCTCTGTCAATATATGGTCCCCATTCTGTATGGAGAGCTCTCAGCTCTGTCTATATATGGTCCCCATATGGTCCCCATTCTGTATGGAGAGCTCTCAGCTCTGTCAATATATGGTCCCCATATGGTCCCCATTCTGTATGGAGAGCTCTCAGCTCTGTCAATAAATGGTCCCCATTCTGTATGGAGAGCTCTTAGCTCTGTCTATATATGGTCCCCATTCTGTATGGAGAGCTCTCAGCTCTGTCTATATATGGTCCCCATTCTGTATGGAGAGCTCTCAGCTCTGTCTATATATGGTCCCCATTCTGTATGGAGAGCTCTCAGCTCTGTCTATATATGGTCCCCATTCTGTATGGAGAGCTCTCAGCTCTGTCTATATATGGTCCCCATTCTGTATGGAGAGCTCTCAGCTCTGTCTATATATGGTTCCCACTCTGTATGGAGAGCTCTCAGCTCTGTCTATATATGGTCCCCATTCTGTGGTCCCCATTCTGTATGGAGAGCTATGGTCCCCATTCTGTATGGAGAGCTCTCAGCTCTGTCTATATATGGTTCCCATTCTGTATGGAGAGCTCTCAGCTCTGTCAATATATGGTCCCCATATGGTCCCCATTCTGTATGGAGAGCTCTCAGCTCTGTCAATATATGGTCCCCATTCTGTATGGAGAGCTCTCAGCTCTGTTTATATATGGTCCCCATTCTGTATGGAGAGCTCTCAGCTCTGTCTATGTATGGTCCCCATATGGTCCCCATTCTGTATGGAGAGCTCTCAGCTCTGTCTATATATGGTCCCCATATGGTCCCCATTCTGTATGGAGAGCTCTCAGCTCTGTCTATATATGGTCCCCATTCTGTATGGAGAGCTCTCAGCTCTGTCAATATATGGTCCCCATATGGTCCCCATTCTGTATGGAGAGCTCTCAGCTCTGTCAATATATGGTCCCCATTCTGTATGGAGAGCTCTCAGCTCTGTCTATATATGGTCCCCATATGGTCCCCATTCTGTATGGAGAGCTCTCAGCTCTGTCTATATATGGTCCCCATATGGTCCCCATTCTGTATGGAGAGCTCTCAGCTCTGTCTATATATGGTCCCCATATGGTCCCCATTCTGTATGGAGAGCTCTCAGCTCTGTCTATATATGGTCCCCATTCTGTATGGAGAGCTCTCAGCTCTGTCTATATATGGTCCCCATTCTGTATGGAGAACTCTCAGCTCTGTCTATATATGGTCCCCATATGGTCCCCATTCTGTATGGAGAGCTCTCAGCTCTGTCAATATATGGTCCCCATATGGTCCCCATTCTGTATGGAGAGCTCTCAGCTCTGTCTATATATGGTCCCCATATGGTCCCCATTCTGTATGGAGAGCTCTCAGCTCTGTCAATATATGGTCCCCATTCTGTATGGAGAGCTCTCTGCTCTGTTTATATATGGTCCCCATTCTGTATGGAGAGCTCTCAGCTCTGTCTATATATGGTCCCCATATGGTCCCCATTCTGTATGGAGAGCTCTCAGCTCTGTCTATATATGGTCCCCATATGGTCCCCATTCTGTATGGAGAGCTCTCAGCTCTGTCTATATATGGTCCCCATATGGTCCCCATTCTGTATGGAGAGCTCTCAGCTCTGTCAATATATGGTCCCCATATGGTCCCCATTCTGTATGGAGAGCTCTCAGCTCTGTCAATATATGGTCCCCATTCTGTATGGAGAGCTCTCAGCTCTGTCTATATATGGTCCCATATGGTCCCCATTCTGTATGGAGAGCTCTTAGCTCTGTCAATATATGGTCCCCATATGGTCCCCATTCTGTATGGAGAGCTCTCAGCTCTGTCAATAAATGGTCCCCATTCTGTATGGAGAGCTCTTAGCTCTGTCTATATATGGTCCCCATTCTGTATGGAGAGCTCTCAGCTCTGTCTATATATGGTCCCCATTCTGTATGGAGAGCTCTCAGCTCTGTCTATATATGGTCCCCATTCTGTATGGAGAGCTCTCAGCTCTGTCTATATATGGTTCCCACTCTGTATGGAGAGCTCTCAGCTCTGTCTATATATGGTCCCCATTCTGTATGGAGAGCTCTCAGCTCTGTCTATATATGGTCCCCATTCTGTATGGAGAACTCTCAGCTCTGTCTATATATGGTCCCCATATGGTCCCCATTCTGTATGGAGAGCTCTCAGCTCTGTCAATATATGGTCCCCATATGGTCCCCATTCTGTATGGAGAGCTCTCAGCTCTGTCTATATATGGTCCCCATATGGTCCCCATTCTGTATGGAGAGCTCTCAGCTCTGTCAATATATGGTCCCCATTCTGTATGGAGAGCTCTCAGCTCTGTTTATATATGGTCCCCATTCTGTATGGAGAGCTCTCAGCTCTGTCTATATATGGTCCCCATATGGTCCCCATTCTGTATGGAGAGCTCTCAGCTCTGTCTATATATGGTCCCCATATGGTCCCCATTCTGTATGGAGAGCTCTCAGCTCTGTCTATATATGGTCCCCATATGGTCCCCATTCTGTATGGAGAGCTCTCAGCTCTGTCAATATATGGTCCCCATATGGTCCCCATTCTGTATGGAGAGCTCTCAGCTCTGTCAATATATGGTCCCCATTCTGTATGGAGAGCTCTCAGCTCTGTCTATATATGGTCCCCATATGGTCCCCATTCTGTATGGAGAGCTCTCAGCTCTGTCAATATATGGTCCCCATATGGTCCCCATTCTGTATGGAGAGCTCTCAGCTCTGTCAATAAATGGTCCCCATTCTGTATGGAGAGCTCTTAGCTCTGTCTATATATGGTCCCCATTCTGTATGGAGAGCTCTCAGCTCTGTCTATATATGGTCCCCATTCTGTATGGAGAGCTCTCAGCTCTGTCTATATATGGTCCCCATTCTGTATGGAGAGCTCTCAGCTCTGTTTATATATGGTCCCCATTCTGTATGGAGAGCTCTCAGCTCTGTCTATATGTGGTCCCCATTCTGTATGGAGAGCTATGGTTCCCACTCTGTATGGAGAGCTCTCAGCTCTGTCTATATATGGTCCCCATTCTGTGGTCCCCATTCTGTATGGAGAGCTATGGTCCCCATTCTGTATGGAGAGCTCTCAGCTCTGTCTATATATGGTTCCCATTCTGTATGGAGAGCTCTCAGCTCTGTCAATATATGGTCCCCATATGGTCCACATTCTGTATGGAGAGCTCTCAGCTCTGTCAATATATGGTCCCCATTCTGTATGGAGAGCTCTCAGCTCTGTTTATATATGGTCCCCATTCTGTATGGAGAGCTCTCAGCTCTGTCTATGTATGGTCCCCATATGGTCCCCATTCTGTATGGAGAGCTCTCAGCTCTGTCTATATATGGTCCCCATATGGTCCCCATTCTGTATGGAGAGCTCTCAGCTCTGTCTATATATGGTCCCCATTCTGTATGGAGAGCTCTCAGCTCTGTCAATATATGGTCCCCATATGGTCCCCATTCTGTATGGAGAGCTCTCAGCTCTGTCAATATATGGTCCCCATTCTGTATGGAGAGCTCTCAGCTCTGTCTATATATGGTCCCCATATGGTCCCCATTCTGTATGGAGAGCTCTCAGCTCTGTCTATATATGGTCCCCATATGGTCCCCATTCTGTATGGAGAGCTCTCAGCTCTGTCTATATATGGTCCCCATATGGTCCCCATTCTGTATGGAGAGCTCTCAGCTCTGTCTATATATGGTCCCCATTCTGTATGGAGAGCTCTCAGCTCTGTCTATATATATGGTCCCCATTCTGTATGGAGAGCTCTCAGCTCTGTCAATATATGGTCCCCATTCTGTATGGAGAGCTCTCAGCTCTGTCTATATATGGTCCCCATTCTGTATGGAGAGCTCTCAGCTCTGTCTATATATTCTGGTCCCCTCTGTCTATATGGTCCCCATTCTGTATGGAGAGCTCTCAGCTCTGTCAATATATGGTCCCCATTCTGTATGGAGAGCTCTCAGCTCTGTCTATATATGGTCCCCATATGGTCCCCATTCTGTATGGAGAGCTCTCAGCTCTGTCTATATATGGTCCCCATATGGTCCCCATTCTGTATGGAGAGCTCTCAGCTCTGTCTATATATGGTCCCCATATGGTCCCCATTCTGTATGGAGAGCTCTCAGCTCTGTCTATATATGGTCCCCATTCTGTATGGAGAGCTCTCAGCTCTGTCTTATATGGTCCCCATATGGTCCCCATTCTGTATGGAGAGCTCTCAGCTCTGTCAATATATGGTCCCCATTCTGTATGGAGAGCTCTCTGCTCTGTTTATATATGGTCCCCATTCTGTATGGAGAGCTCTCAGCTCTGTCTATATATGGTCCCCATATGGTCCCCATTCTGTATGGAGAGCTCTCAGCTCTGTCTATATATGGTCCCCATATGGTCCCCATTCTGTATGGAGAGCTCTCAGCTCTGTCTATATATGGTCCCCATATGGTCCCCATTCTGTATGGAGAGCTCTCAGCTCTGTCAATATATGGTCCCCATATGGTCCCCATTCTGTATGGAGAGCTCTCAGCTCTGTCAATATATGGTCCCCATTCTGTATGGAGAGCTCTCAGCTCTGTCTATATATGGTCCCCATATGGTCCCCATTCTGTATGGAGAGCTCTCAGCTCTGTCAATATATGGTCCCCATATGGTCCCCATTCTGTATGGAGAGCTCTCAGCTCTGTCAATAAATGGTCCCCATTCTGTATGGAGAGCTCTTAGCTCTGTCTATATATGGTCCCCATTCTGTATGGAGAGCTCTCAGTTCTGTCTATATATGGTCCCCATTCTGTATGGAGAGCTCTCAGCTCTGTCTATATATGGTCCCCATTCTGTATGGAGAGCTCTCAGCTCTGTCTATATATGGTTCCCACTCTGTATGGAGAGCTCTCAGCTCTGTCTATATATGGTTCCCACTCTGTATGGAGAGCTCTCAGCTCTGTCTATATATGGTCCCCATTCTGTGGTCCCCATTCTGTATGGAGAGCTATGGTCCCCATTCTGTATGGAGAGCTCTCAGCTCTGTCTATATATGGTTCCCATTCTGTATGGAGAGCTCTCAGCTCTGTCAATATATGGTCCCCATATGGTCCCCATTCTGTATGGAGAGCTCTCAGCTCTGTCAATATATGGTCCCCATTCTGTATGGAGAGCTCTCAGCTCTGTTTTTATATATGGTCCCCATTCTGTATGGAGAGCTCTCAGCTCTGTCTATATATGGTCCCCATATGGTCCCCATTCTGTATGGAGAGCTCTCAGCTCTGTCTATATATGGTCCCCATATGGTCCCCATTCTGTATGGAGAGCTCTCAGCTCTGTCTATATATGGTCCCCATTCTGTATGGAGAGCTCTCAGCTCTGTCAATATATGGTCCCCATATGGTCCCCATTCTGTATGGAGAGCTCTCAGCTCTGTCAATATATGGTCCCCATTCTGTATGGAGAGCTCTCAGCTCTGTCTATATATGGTCCCCATATGGTCCCCATTCTGTATGGAGAGCTCTCAGCTCTGTCTATATATGGTCCCCATATGGTCCCCATTCTGTATGGAGAGCTCTCAGCTCTGTCAATATATGGTCCCCATATGGTCCCCATTCTGTATGGAGAGCTCTCAGCTCTGTCAATATATGGTCCCCATTCTGTATGGAGAGCTCTTAGCTCTGTCTATATATGGTCCCCATTCTGTATGGAGAGCTCTCAGCTCTGTCTATATATGGTCCCCATTCTGTATGGAGAGCTCTCAGCTCTGTCTATATATGTTCCCCATTCTGTATGGAGAGCTCTCAGCTCTGTTTATATATGGTCCCCATTCTGTATGGAGAGCTCTCAGCTCTGTCTATATATGGCCCCCATTCTGTATGGAGAGCTCTCAGCTCTGTCTATATATGGTTCCCACTCTGTATGGAGAGCTCTCAGCTCTGTCTATATATGGTCCCCATTCTGTATGGAGAGCTCTCAGCTCTGTCTATATATGGTCCCCATTCTGTATGGAGAGCTCTCAGCTCTGTCTATATATGGCCCCCATTCTGTATGGAGAGCTCTCAGCTCTGTCTATATATGGTTCCCACTCTGTATGGAGAGCTCTCAGCTCTGTTAATATATATTCCCCATTCTGTATGGAGAGCTCTCAGCTCTGTCTATATATGGTCCCCATTCTGTATGGAGAGCTCTCAGCTCTGTCTATATATGGTCCCCATTCTGTATGGAGAGCTCTCAGCTCTGTTTATATATGGCCCCATTCTGTATGGAGAGCTCTCAGCTCTGTCTATATATGGTCCCCATTCTGTATGGAGAGCTCTCAGCTCTGTCTATATATGGTCCCCATTCTGTATGGAGAGCTCTCAGCTCTGTCTATATATGGTCCCCATTCTGTATGGAGAGCTCTCAGCTCTGTTTATATATGGCCCCATTCTGTATGGAGAGCTCTCAGCTCTGTCTATATATGGTCCCCATTCTGTATGGAGAGCTCTCAGCTCTGTCTATATATGAGCTCTCAGCTCTGTCTATATATGGTCCCCATTCTGTATGGAGAGCTCTCAGCTCTGTCTATATATGGTCCCCATTCTGTATGGAGAGCTCTCAGCTCTGTTTTGTAACTGGTGTTCTCATGATATGCTCTTATCTATTCAGTTATGGAGGTTTACAGTTGGACACCCACTCTGCTGTACAATGGACAGTTTAGTTTGAGTTAAATCAGGTCTCTCTCTCTCTGTCCTTCTCCCCTCTCTTATAGGCAGCGTGTGAGTTTCGGGAAGCTAATGTTCACCATAAAATGCACCTTAATAATAAAGAATTCCATGCATCTGTCTGTCATCACATTTGTAGACTTATGTAAAATATCCTAGTAAGCCAACTATTCCTAATGTGATGAGTAGATTAGATCATTTAGGCTAATAACACAACTCAATCACTGTTTGCGTTAAAAGACTGCAGTGGTCAATGTATGGCTGCCCCTGTATTGGCGTAGAGGAGGCCTAAGCTATAGGCTATGTCAGATACCTTTCTTCTCCTTTCTTTCTGTGTTTATAAACACATTTCATGCAATTCTACGACACTTTATATGACTGGAGACATTAGCAGAATCTTTTATAATATGACAAAAATGACAAGGTAGTATAGACCTATAGGCTACAGCTGACTCTGATAAACAGATATAAAAACCACCTTGTCTGCACGCATCTAATTTTGGCCTATGAAAAGGGGAGACACAAATTGCACAATATGTGACGTCCCTCCCACTCTGTCTGCTGGAATCTCCTGTTTGGTAGTCTACTTGTTGCAGAAGGCCAATGGGCAGAGCTGGGAGGAACGTCAGCTGATGTGGTGCACCTGGGCAGAGTTGGCCTGTAGGCTATAAAGGGTGGCCACATCAGCCAACGCTCTCTCTCTTCCCTGACTGGCAGGCTAGCTTCCACCACCGTCAGTGTTTTTGTTGTCTGGTTTCACCATACAACACCCTCTCCTGTCGCCACTCATGAACACACTGCACACACTACTGATCCTACAGACGTCCACAGCTTGGTACATGTTTGTCGTTGTTGTTATTTAGTTGAATAAATGTATTCCTTTTTTAAGTTAAGCGTGGTCTCCCTTTGTTGTCACGAGCTATGAACCTGGTCATAACAACTATGACATCCATCTAACCTGGAAGAGGAAATGGCATTGACCCAATGATAAATAGTGAATTTGCACAGAGCACACTCATTTGGGATATGGACAATGGTGCCAGTAAGATAGGCTATTGTTTTCTCAAGTTGAGAATTTTGATGGCTACAAGACACTTTAGATTATTTTAATTGTCTTCTTTTACAGCAATAATCATTTTATTTCTAAACTGTTGTCCCGCGATGAAATTGGGAGTAGAGGAGAGAAAAAACATATATATAACATATATACATCAAACTGTACAACCAATCATTGACAATAAATGCACTATTGCGAGGTTGAATGAATGGGATTGAACGTTGACAAATCATTTCCTGTAGGCTAGCACTAGCAGTAGCAACCTTCGTGTGTCAAGGTCAATCAAAATCAAAATGTCATCTCAGAAAATAATATCAGATTTTTTCGATCCCGATCGACAAGCAAAAACAAACTGCAACCACAGCAGCACAAAGGGATAAAGGCCCTGGGACTGCTGCATCTACCACCTGCTGCATCTACCACCTGCTGCATCTACCAACTGCTGCATCTAGCACCTGCTGCATCTAGCAACTGCTGCATCTAGCACCTGCTGCATCTACCACCTGCTGCATCTACCACCTGCTGCATCTAGCACCTGCTGCATCTACCACCTGCTGCATCTAGCACCTGCTGCATCTACCACCTGCTGCATCTACCACCTTCTACATCTACCACCTTCTACATCTAGCACCTGCTGCATCTACCACCTGCTGCATCTACCACCTGCTGCATCTACCACCTGCTGCATCTACCACCTGCAGCATCTACCACCTGCTGCATCTACAACCTGCTGCATCTACCACCTGCTGCATCTACCACCTGCTGCATCTACCACCTGCTGCATCTAGCACCTGCTGCATCTACCACCTGCTGCATCTACCACCTGCTGCATCTAGCACCTGCTGCATCTAGCACCTGCTGCATCTACCACCTGCTGCATCTACCACCTGCTGCATCTACCACCTGCTACATCTACCATCTGCTGCATCTACCACCTGCTGCATCTACCACCTGCTGCATCTACCACCTGCTGCATCTACCACCTGCTGCATCTACCACCTGCTGCATCTAGCACCTGCTGCATCTACCACCTGCTGCATCTACCACCTGCTGCATCTACCACCTAATGCATCTACCACCTGCTGCATCTACCACCTGCAACATCTACCACCTGCTGCATCTACCACCTGCTGCATCTACCACCTGCTGCATCTACCACCTGCAGCAGTCTACCCGGGCCCCCAGCCGTGCACGGACCCCACCAATGTCAATGATGTCAACCTCAACCCAACCAGCGACTGCTGCATCTACCACCTGCAGCAGTCTACCCGGCCCCCCAGCCGTGCACGGGCCCCACCAATGTCAACGATGTCAATAAAACATTGCCAGCCTCCACGGAGCAAGATGTCAACCTCAACCCAACCAGCGACTGCTGCAACAGCTCTACGTTAGCCAGGCCCCACGCGGAGCATGCAAGGCCTACTACTGCACCCATAGAAAAAACAGGAAAAATTATCAACCCATTGGAGTATATTGAACGAGGGCTCTTTCAGCACAAAGCATCAGATTTTAGCTGCAATTTTGTGCAGATTTTTAAAAATTATTGTTCAGAATTGATGAGAGGGCCATTCTAAATTGTTAAACTGGCTGGATCTGGTCCGTGGGCCTTCAGTTGAATACCCCTCCCATACATCATCCCCACGTACTCAGCACTTGTTTGAATTGGTTGCCTACAGACCCAGATTTTTGATTGAGGTAATTTTTGTTTTGGTCTGTTTATATTGTTGTTAAATTGGAATTTGTCATTAAAACCCATTGAAAATATTGAGTGTCATAAATTTTATTTTTGTGTTTTTACTGAGCTACTCAAAACAGAAAGAGAGACAAGTCGAGGTAAGCCCTGCCGCTTCAGTGCTGCTATGGGAAAAGTTCCCCCTAGAGATGCTTGAGGGAAACATGTTCACACACTTCCTGGCATATACTTGCTACTGAGCCACCATGTACTAAGATAGTTTAGCTCTATGACAAGAGTGTGCAAAGCTGTCAGCAAGGCAAAGGGTGGCTACTTTGAAGAATCTCAAATATAAAATAGATTTTGATTTGTTTAACACTTTTTTGGTTACTACATGATTCCATATGTGTCATTTCATAGTTTTGATGTCTTCACTATTATTCTACAATGTAGAAAACAGTAAAAATAAAGAAAAACCCTTGAATGAGTAGGTGTGTCCAAACTTTTTACTGGTACTGTAGGTATGCTGAAGATCTGATGATCAAGAAGTGTCATATCAAGGGTGAATGTAGGCTAACGAACCCTACTTGTCAGAATGATGTTGGGGGATTCTGCTCTACTTCTAAAAAGATTTATCTTGAAAGATGTCACGATGGCATCATAAATAAATATGAATATGTTTTATGGACAGGGAGGACCTAATCTTAGACCAGCACTCCTGCTCTGATGCTTTGTAGATACGGGTCTGTAATGTTCTAGAATTTTGTGTGAATCATTTCTCATATTTCCCCCTTTCAGAGCTATAACATTACAATTGCATAGCTAATAGACTATGTGTTTGTAGATGGACTGAGGTGAATGTGCTACTACAGCCCAGCCCAGCCATGTGTAAAGGGGTGCGTACTGGCGGCAGAGAAGTCAGGCGCAGGAGAGCAAAAACTGTGTTACAACAGTGCAGTTTAATAATAAAAATCACTATAAACAGAACAATCAATACAATGGGTACAAAACCAGTCACACACCAGAAATAAAGTGCACAAGCACTTACAATAAACAATTTCGGACAAGGACATGGGGGGAACAGAGGATTAAATACACAGCATGTAATGATGGAATTGAAACCAGGTGTGTGGGAAGACAAGACAAAACAAATGGAAAATGAAAAGTGGATCGATGATGGATAGAAGACCGGCGACGCCGACCGCCGAACACCGCCCGAACAAGGAGGCGGAAGTCGTGACAGTTTGCCATAGAAACATCAGCTTTTCTGTGTTTGAATTTATTTTAATTTATTATTCATTATGAATTGTGTTACATACAGGAGTAATAATTCATAATTAATAATAAATAAATGCAAATTAAAACACAGAAAATCTGGTGTTTAAATGGCAAACGGTATTGTTAAATTTCAGTCTACTGTGATATATATAAAGTGTAATATCGGGATGCAAACTCAAAATTGAGTACATTTGAACTCTATATCTGATATGATACTGATGTCTTCTTCTTTTCTAACCTCTATGGGATCGGTGTCCCTATACCGAGACGGTTGTTGCTAACGTGCGCTAATTTGTATGCAGCACAAGACCCAGATTAGGGAGAGTTGATTCTCATAACTATAAGTGACTTGCTGTGCTTTTCTGATGCTGTGGAGAAAAAGGACATCAGCTTTGAATATCCATCACGTGTGTCAGAAGAACACATGCTTTGCCTATTACTTATGCCCAGGTTTCTTCTTCTGGTCAGGAGGACTACTGTGATGTATTCAACTGATGGTGCCAAACATGACCAATATACAGCCAACTCGTGATAAGTGTACATAGTGCATTACAGTTTACCAATCAACATTTTGGAGACTGAACAACCTTTTGGTGATTGTGTTGCTTTTTATCTGAATCTGTTTGTGCCAGTTAAATGCACGCCTTCATGACCGTCTCAAAGCCAATGCTATGCCAACATTAGGAGTTGAGTCCGGAGTGGCTGATGTGACTTTTCCTGTTTTTCTGCATGTTTCAGCCTGCAAGAGAGTCATGCTAAAGGAATGCAGAGCAAGGACCACCACAAGATACAGCAAGCACAGACTAACACAACCCATATGAATGCACTCTGTTACCTTGACAACAGGGACACACCCTATCTAACCCTCCCCACACACACACACACACACACGCCCGCGCACACACATACACACACACATACACACAAAACACACATACACACTGTCACTGATCTCCTGGTGATTTGAACACACCCAATATCATCATCGATCATTTCGTCAATGCTCATTCGAATATAATACACAGCCAGGTGGTTATTGATGGTTGTCATGGTTAATGGTTATTGTCATGCCAGCCTCTTCCACAGTAGCTCATATACTGTTCTCTGTATGGTGTTGCAAGCCAAATGTGTTATAGAATAGATATTGATCTGCTTGACTCAAATCACACAGGGAGTGGTAGACTACTGTGGGCTGAGGTAGAGGCTAAGACCATATTGTAACAATTAGATAGAGGTGGTGGACAGAGTGAGAGTATACGTGACACAGAGGCGTAGACCATACTGTAACAATGAGATAGAGGTGGTGGACAGAGGATAAGACCATACTGTAACAATGAGATAGAGATGGTGGACAGAGGATAAGACCATACTGTAACAATGAGATAGAGGTGGTGGACAGAGGATAAGACCATACTGTAACAATGAGATAGAGGTGGTGGACAGAGGATAAGACCATACTGTAACAATGAGATAGAGGTGGTGGACAGAGGATAAGACCATACTGTAACAATGAGATAGAGATGGTGGACAGAGGCTAAGACCATACTGTAACAATGAGATAGAGGTGGTGGACAGAGGATAAGACCATACTGTAACAATGAGATAGAGATGGTGGACAGAGGATAAGACCATACTGTAACAATGAGATAGAGATGGTGGACAGAGGCTAAGACCATACTGTAACAATGAGATAGAGGTGGTGGACAGAGTGGGAGAGATGAGCAATGAAGGAAACAACAGTAGTGAATCTCTAACTGATCTAAATGTGTTCTCTCTCTGGGGAGTATTAAGATGTAACTGAATAAAATGGTATTTCATTCAAGAAACTTCCTCCCATCTTTTTCATCCATAGATCTATTCTTCCAAAACATTCTAGTGTGTACTCTTGTCACCCCTCTCTACATCTGTTCAGCATCTTTGGTATAGATTTCTGTGAATGAGATGCGTGTGTTAAAGCGATAAGAAAAACATTCTATGTGATCCATGTCTATTTTATCATGTTGAATTCAAAGATGAGGACTCAAAGACATCAAGTCTTAACTCTAACCCCCTCCCTCCCTCCCCCTCTCCCTCCCTCCCTCCCTCCCTCCCTCCCTCCCTCCCTCCCTCCCTCCCTCCCTCCCTCCCTCCCTATAGGCTACACACACTCATAATCAGATGGGCGTGGCCTGTTCTCCTTAAACTCCTGAACAATCTTTCCCACAGTTCATGCGCAGTAGATTCAGCATCATTGGTATATATTCAGCAGTACGCTACTTCCCCACCCTGTTCTGTTAGCATCTCTCCTCTGTTTGGTAAGTAACCATTCTTCACCTATCCTACTATTACTATTGGTGTCTTTGGTTTAACAGAGGAGGTTATCTAGTGTAATAAACAGGTCTCACACAACTGTAACAACTGTTTCCAAGTGTGACTAGCTACTGATCTGTCTCGTCCGGCAAACTTGTAGGCTATAATGTTCATTAGTCTTCGCTTGCTTTGATTGAAAAATATGTTCTTCTATGGTTTGTTATGCAGGATGGGAGGGGTGGGGTGATAGAGGGAGGACATTCTATTACTGATGAAGACATAATGTAGTCTATCTATACCCTGTAGTCTATCTATCTATACCTAAACCTTTTCATGTTTCATTTGTAGGCTACAATGTTTTTGTTTTAGAACTCTGTTAGACCTACAAATGTTTTTCTCAGTCGGTTCATGTCATTTTATAGGCATTACTCACCAATTATCATCAGCCTGATTTCTCTACACTGAACTGTTGCAAAACCCTTTCCTCTCCTGTCACACCCCTTTCCATCCCCAACTCCCCAAACTTTCACACTTACTCACTTGTGTCACATGGTCAAGCTATGACAGAGGTTAAAGGAAAGTCTACACAGCAAGAGAGGTTGGATGTTACCAAAGAATGTGGGAGGCACCAAAAGAAAGAGGAGGGGTCTGAGGTAGAAGGAATGTGTAAAGGAGTGGAAGATCACAGTTTAAATGCCAGGAAGTAACACCAGCCAAAGACTGCTTACAGAGACAAAGAAAGCCAACTCCCATCCTCCCTAAATGTGCATTGTTCATTTGTTTTCTGCAAAGGGATAGTTCACCATTAGTCAACATATTAGTGATATCAAGACATTCACTGTACTGAGTATGTATCTGCTACTGTAACTTACACCTCCTCCCTCTATCTCCCCTCCCATCTCCCCCTCCCTTTATCTCCCCTCCCCTCTCATCTCCCCTCCCCTCCCATCTTCCCCTCCCTCTATCTCCCCTCCCCTCTCATCTACCGCTCCCTCTATCTCCCTCCCCTCTCATCTCCCTCTATCTCCCTCCCCTCTCATCTACCCCTCCATCCCTCTATCTCCCCTCAATTTCCTCCTCCCTTTATCTCCCCTCCCATCTCCCTCTCCCTCTATATCCCCTCCTCTCATCTACCCCTCCCTTTATCTCCCCTCCCCTCTCATCTCCCTCTATCACCCCTCCCCTCTCATCTCCCTCTATCTCCCCTCCCCTCTCATCTCCCTCTATCACCCCCATCTCCCCCTCCCTCTCATCTCCCTCCTCCCTCTATCTCCCCTCCCCTCCCCTCCCATCTCCCCCTCCCTCTATCTCCCCTCCTCTCCATCTCCCCTCCCTCTATCTCCCCTCCCCTCTCATCTACCCCTCCCTTTATCTCCCCTCCCCTCTCATCTCCCTCTATCACCCCTCCCCTCTCACCTCCCTCTATCTCCCCTCTCATCTCCCTCTATCACCCCACCATCTCCCCCTCCCTCTATCTCCCCTCTCATCTCCCTCTATCTCCCCTCCCCTCCTCCCTCTCTCCCCTCCCATCTCCACCTCCCTCTCATCTCCCCGCTCCCTCTCCCCTCCCATCTCCCCCTCCCATCTCCACCTCCCTCTCTCCCCTCCCATCTCCCCTTCCTCTCTCCCCTCCTCAGTGTATCCTTCTCTGCAGCCATGCCGTCTCAGTTGGAGAGTTCCATGGAGTCCCTGATCACGGTGTTCCATCGCTATGCCGACAAGGACGGTGACTGTAACACACTGAGCAAGAAGGAGCTGAAAGACCTGATGCAGACAGAACTGGCCAGCTTCCTGAAGGTACCATAGATATCCCTCTCTCTCTCTCTCTGTTTTTATCTCACTGTCCCTCTATACTTTCCCTGTATTTCTTGTCCACCTTTCAAATTCTTACTTGCAATGATAGCCTACACTGGCCAAACCTGGACAACGCTGGGCCAATTGTGCGTCGCCCTCGGGGGTGTCTGTAGTGACGCATCTAGCACTGAGATGGAGTGCCTTAGCCAGCTACGCCACTCGGGATTTCTCTCACTCACACTCACTCACACTTACTCTCTTCATCTCCTTCATCTCTCCTTCCCTCTCAGTCCCAGAAGGACCCAGCTGCCATAGACAAGATCATGAAGGATCTGGACCAGAATGGTGATGGGAAGGTGAGCTTCGAGGAGTTTGTCTCTCTGGTTGTGGGCCTCTCCATCGCCTGTGAACAGATCTACCAGCTCCACACCCAGAAGGTTGCTGCCAAGAAGTGAAGGAGGACAGGACAAGGAGAAGCAGAAATGGATACTTTTCTGTATGTCATTTTGCTTTTCTATATGTCAAATAAGTCATTTTATAACTAAGTCTTACTGTTGTGAATAAACACTGGCTTTCCCACTCTGTATCTCTGTTTGTCACATTTGTTGTATTTGGCCTGTAATTTGTCCCGCACGTGTAAGACAGAATAGACAGCGTCAGTCACGATCCATCCATCCTCAGTTTTCTCCTATCACAGACATTAAACTCTGTAACTGTTTTAAAGTCACCATTGGCCTCATGGTGAAATCCCTGAGCAGTTTCCTTCCTCTCCGGCAACTGAGTCAGGAAGAACACCTGTATCTTTGTAGTGACTGGGTGTATTGATACACCATTCAAAGTGTAATTAATAACTTCTTGCTCACAGGGATATTCAATGTCTGCTTTTTTATTTTTACCCATCTACCACTCGGTGACATTCTTTGCAAGGCATTAGAAAACCTCTTTGTAGTTGAATGTGTGTTTGAAATTCATTGCTCGACTGAGGGACCTTATTTTTTTTTTACAATATAATTATTGGCTTTTTTTTTTTACAGTTTAACAATCATCAGCAAAATATGACAATCAGACAATGTCCCATTATTCCCCCGTCCTTACAGATCATCGTATGTGTGGAGTACAGAGATGAGGTAGTCATTCAAAAATCATGTCAAGCACTATTATTGCACACAGATTCCATGCAACTTAATATGACCTGTTAAGCACATTTTTACTCCTGAACGTATTTAGGCTGGCCATAACAAAGGAGATAAATACTTACTGACTCAAGACATTTCAACTTTTAATTTTTAATTCATTTGTCAACATTTCTATAAATAATCATTCCACTTTGTCATTATTGGGTATTGTGTGTAGGCCAGTGACACAACATCTAAATGTAATCCATTTTAACGCTGTAACACAATAACATTCGGAAAGGAGGCACTTAAACACCCAAACTAAAAGAGAATGGGTTTCAAACGGGTACTGAAAGACACCCATGAAAGACACTGAAAGTTGGCAAAGCAACTAAAACAGGGTCCTAAAATGACAAACTTAAGGAAAAACCCACACTGTCACACCCTGATCTGTTTCACCTGTCTTTGTGCTTGTCTCCACCCCCCTCCAGGTGTCGCCCATCTTCCCCGTTTATCCCCTGTGTATTTATACCTGTGTTTTCTGTTTGTCTGTTGCCAGTTCGTCTTATCTAGTCAAGCCTACCAGCAGTGTTCCTGTACTCCTGTTTTCACTCTAGTCCCTGTTTTCTAGTTTTCCCAGTTTTGAACATTCTGAACCTGTCTGCCGTTCTGTACCTCTCTGACTCTGCTCTGGATTACTGACCTCTGCCTGCCCTGACCCTGAGCCTGACCCTGAGCCTGAGCCTGACCCTGAGCCTGACCCTGACCCTGACCCTGTCTGCCGTTCTGTACCTTTCTGACTCTGCTCTGGATTACTGACCTCTGCCTGCCCTGACCCTGAGCCTGACCCTGACCCTGAGCCTGTCTGCCGTTCTGTACCTCTCTGACTCTGCTCTGGCCTGATTACTGACCTCTGCCTGCCCTGACCCTGAGCCCCTGACCCTGAGCCTGACCCTGACCTCTCTGACTCTGCTCTGGATTACTGACCTCTGCCTGACCCTGAGCCTGACACTGACCCTGACCCTGAGCCTGAGCCTGACCCTGACCCTGACCCTGACCCTGACCCCCTGAGCCTGGCTGAGCCTGACTCTGCTCTGGATTACTGACCTCTCTGATTCTGCTCTGGCCTTACTGACCTCTGCCTGCCCTGACCCTGACCCTGAGCCTGAGCCTGACCCTGACCCTGAGCCTGAGCCTGACCCCTGACCCTGACCCTGACCCTGACCCTGACCCTGACCCTGTCTGCTGTTCTGTACCTCTCTGACTCTGCTCTGGATTACTGACCTCTGCCTGCCCTGACCCTGAGCCTGAGCCTGACCCTGACCCTGAGCCTGTCTGCCGTTCTGTACCTCTCTGACTCTGCTCTGGATTACTGACCTCTGCCTGCCCTGACCCTGAGCCTGACCCTGAGCCTGACCCTGACCCTGACCCTGAGCCTGACACTGACCCTGACCCTGAGCCTGTCTGCCGTTCTGTACCTCTCTGACTCTGCTCTGGATTACTGACCTCTGCCTGCCCTGACCCTGAGCCTGACCCTGACCCTAACCCTGAGCCTGGCTGCCGTTCTGTATCTCTCTGACTCTGCTCTGGATTACTGACCTCTGCCTGCCCTGGACCTGTCGTTTGCCTGCAGCCTGTTTTGTAAATAAACTAGTTATTTCGAACGGTCTGCATCTGGGTCTTATCCTGAGCTGTGATACACACCACCTTAGGATAGTGACTTATAAAGAACATGGACTCTGGCTTTATTGAGTCTGTCACAATGTCTTTGAGAACTCAACTTGATTGGCTCTCTCAAGTTAACCTTGTGGGTTGTTTTGCTTGGCAGAAAATTACATTACTGGGTGTTTTTGTATTCACCAAGATAGGGTTCTTCAGTTGTTTTTGCCGGCTGTTGTGACTAAGTCCCCTCTTACTTTTTGTGTGTTCAGGATCGTAAAGTTTACCCTTGAGAAACATACTGTTCCTGACATCTAGCTGGAAAAGGAAGCAGCTGAATATAAATGACCAGTTGAGGAGGAATCAGGTGGTGTTGGCAAGTGAAGTACAGTTTGGAGACCAAATACCTGATGATTCAACACAGGAAAAAACACAGGATCTTTCGCTACAAGTTAGACTGTAATAGTGTGAGAATAGGGACTCTTCACAGGATGCTGACCCAGCTGGTCATTGTAAGTACTCCTGCTTATTCCCTCCTGTTTTCTGGAATCTTCCAACTGTGTTTTCAGGAGAACCTTGGAATTTTACAAAAGTTACTGGAATTTAGCCAACCTAACAGTATGTGCTAGTGCTAGTGCTTTATTACCCAAGTCCTGAGGGGGACACTCTGGAGAAGGTGAGGCTGCAGAGCGGATTAGCTGTGAGTGGTGCAGCTTGAGGAAGCTGCCCGTTCTCTTCTTCCAGACCAGCCCAGAGGAATGTCTGCCGCTCCCCACCTAGTTCAAAATGACCCACCACGAGGGAGGTAAGAGGCCTGCAGACGCTCTACATACAGGTGTCAGTCAAACTGTGAACAACCCATGCCAGTTGCTAACATCAGTAGTCTGTACATAGATGGATGAATGTTTGTGTTTGTTCCGGATGGTAATCAATGGACGGTTGTGTTGTAGGTTGATGGTGTACCCCCCTCCTCTGGCCAAGGGGGGCATATCGGTGATTAACGAATAACGCTATTACTTAATTACTAATCAAGAAGAGAAAGTTTGAAAAGGTGTTCCCCGGTCATCGCATTCGATAGTCTTATTTCTGAGTGTGGGTATCTGATTCAACTTATTTTTGTTCTTGTCACTGACAGTCATGTAGTAGACCTTTTCTCTATTGTACTGTGCTGCAACTGCAATGTGATTTGTTTACCAGCAAGAAAAAACAACATGAAGTTTCCAGGATGTATATTATTACAGCTCATCACACAGCCTTTTCAAATGATTGGACAATAGTTAAATATTCCTACAATATTTCTCTCTAATATGGACCATCCCCATGTATGTCAGTAAGCTACATTGCTTAGTTTAGGACTGTCCCCATTGGGTTTGGGGTGCACTTCCTTCTCTACTTAAATGTTGTTTGCTTGTCCTGATCAACGTTAGCCATAGGCTATATCTTGCTTATTGAGAACGTGCCACACACATTTGACAATTTAGCCTGTAGTATTTTTTCATTTGAGGAGAATTGCGATGCATAAAGATAGGTAGGCCTACTTATTGAAGCCAATTACAAGTGTTGTTATTACTCGTACCTGTAGCTTATGATATTTAAGAAACTGTAGTATCAATTGGAGTTGATGACAATGCAGCGACCTCCAATAACCTACAGAACTTGAGGAAACCGTATGCTGCATTAAGCCATGAAACGTGTTGATTTGCCAGTCAGTGACTAAGCCCCCGTCACACCTCCAACTTATTTATTCACCAAATAACCCAGCCCTTTCGTGCCACGGCCAGCTATTGCGCTCAGAATTCCCGCTGTGAAAATGGCAATAATATTTGACACCCCAGGTCTGTAGTGCTACCACCAGCGCTAAGATTTAACATTGAGTTAGGCTTGTTAACATAGAGCCCTCTGCGTCGTTATGCGCAAACATATTCTTCTTTTGTAACTGTACATTAAGTACTGTACTTTATTCATCCCACAAGGGTCAATTGTGCAGCCAGCAATGCAATTAAATTAAACAACATCCTTTCTAAATTGAAGTAAAAACTTGTAGACCACAGTTTGTAGAGAGGAGACCTGAGTCCAAATACATGTATATTTGGTATTAAAAATGTTTCTGTATATTTTAGGATTTTCATGAAGCCAAAATCAATGATGTAAGGAATGATGAATGAAACTTTGGAGTACTTTAAATGAAATGATGAGCAGAAGGACAAATTCAACTCCATCTTTCATCGAATCAGATGGCTTATTCACCACAAAACCATTTGATGTTGGCAATTATTTTAATGATTATTTCATTGGCAAAGTGGGCATACTTAGGCAGGAAATGCCAGGAGGAAAGTCTTTGTCCTCAGGCCTGGAGGGAAGCCAAGTGGTAAAGCTGCCTTTACTGGTTCTAACAACAGACCTATAAGCTTGTTGCCAGCTCTTAGCAAACTGTGGTAAAAAATAGTGTTTGACCAAATACAATGCTATTTCACTGTTAGAGCGGGCATAGTAATAGTAGTACTGCTAGAGCAAGCTTACTAATAGTAGTATCGCTACAGCAGGCATACTAATAGTAGTACTACTAGAGCAGGCATAGTAATAGTAGTACTACTAGAGCATGCATACTAATAGTAGTACTGCTAGAGCAGGCATAATAATAGTAGTACTACTAGAGCATGCATACTAATAGTAGTGCTCCTACAGCAGGCATACTAATAGTAGTACTTCTAGAGCAGGCATACTAATAGTAGTACTTCTAGAGCAGGCATAGTAATAGTAGTACTACTAGAGCAGGCATAGTAATAGTAGTACTTCTAGAGCAGGCATAGTAATAGTAGTACTACTAGAGCAGGCATACTAATAGTAGTACTACTAGAGCAGGCATACTAATAGTAGTACTTCTAGAGCAGGCATAGTAATAGTAGTACTACTAGAGCAGGCATACTAATAGTAGTACTACTAGAGCAGGCATACTAATAGTAGTACTTCTAGAGCAGGCATAGTAATAGTAGTACTTCTAGAGTAGGCATACTAATAGTAGTACTTCTAGAGCAGGCATAGTAATAGTAGTACTTCTAGAGCAGGCATAGTAATAGTAGTACTGCTAGAGCCAAACAAGCTGTCTTCACTTTTCTTACAGCACTATTGTAACACACATATCTGAGATTGTATAGTGATGACAACAAGCAGGGCTGCATTTCATTCCAAAAAGATGTATTTTCCCTTCTGCCCAAGCTCACTCCACTTCAAAGATCTAATAGGTATGCTGTGAATAAAAGCAATATGGCAGACACTAGGTGGGGCCTATGCTTACACCTAGCCTGCCTTCTCAGATCTGCAAAGGGGAGTGAAACAGGACAGAGAGGAGGGGATAACTTTTTTGGAATGAAAATGCAGCCCAGGGTTTTGTAGCAGAGTGATGGAAAATGGTGGTTAGGTTACGCAACAGTTGGGCTGGATAAATAAGAGGCGTGCTCTCTGTGGTGATATAAACAGGGGCATGCTCTAACAAACACACACACGCAAATAAGGGCATTCCTCAGAGCTGTGACTCATATTACCCATTTTTAGAGCCGTCTGGAATCTCCACAGCTCCACTTTCCACACAGTTTGTAGAGAACAAACCAACCCCAGGTTTGTGCAAGGCAACATGGAGGACGACAACATGTTGGAGTGTTATAACATAGAGGGTTACCACAGCTGGGGCCTGGCCTATTACACAAGGCCTGGCCTATTACACAAGGCCTGGCCTATTACACAAGGCCTGGCCTATTACACAAGGCCTGGCCTATTACACAAGCAAATACATGCCAAATACAATTAAGGAATAAGCTTCTCTCTTCACACCCTCAAAACAAGATTGAACATAATCTTGACCTTTAAAACATGAATTAATGCAAATGATTGCATTGGCACATGACCATTTGAGATCAAGTCTGATGGAGCAGGTTTGGGTGGAGCTGACCTCATTTCAGGGCGTCAATGGCGCCTTGTGGGCTGATCATGTGTCTGCTCTGCTTGAGGGGGTGTTTTTCACTTTAAGAGGAAACTTTTCTTCTCTCTGTCTCACATCAGTCTCACATCAGGACCCAGCCTGTCAGCTACACATATCATAGATCTTATCTTCTGCTCTGAGGTGAGTAGAGAGGGAGGGAAGAGTGGGGAGGGGGGCTGCTGCAACTCTCAGATAGAGGAACACAGAGGAGGGAAGGAGCAGGGAGGAATGAGAGAGTTAGGAACATAAAGATAGAACTGTTCTATTATATACGGTTAGGAATGTGGGAATGAAAAAGGTAGAGAAGTTGGAAGCAGGGAATGAGAGAGACGAGAATTGGATAGATGGGCGGGACATGTTGAATGAATGGACTGAATACGGAGCATAGCAATGTGTGTGTGTGTGTGTGTGTGTGTGTGTGTGTGTGTGTGTGTGTGTGTGTGTGTGTGTGTGTGTGTGTGTGTGTGTGTGTGTGTGTGTGTGTGTGAGAGAGAGAGAGTGTTGGGTTAATGAAGAACAGATGAATCAGCCATTCCATTATAAAGTGCCAATAACTATACATTTGCAACTGTTTGCCAAATCAATGTGTCAATGTGATCCTTTTATACGTTGCATTCATTTACTCAGGAAACACCAACTGTAAACACACTGTAGAACAACGCTGTCTAGACCTGAACACATTCCATTCCCTGGGTCTTATTACATTAAACATGTTTTCATCTTTAGTGTAGCTGAGCCTTCTCCTCTTCCTCTCTCTTGTTGTGAATCATATGTTCCATTGTAATAACCAGACATAGACAGGATGAATATTCATGTCACTCTCATCCTATCTTCTCTTCTCTCTTCTCCTCCTTCCCTTGCTTTACTCTCTATAATCCAATACTCTTCCTCCCTGTGATTTCCTCACTCATAACTTCCCCTCTACCTGCTTTCCTCCCCCCTATCTTCCTCTCTTCCCCCCTTTTCTCTTTTTTCTCCTCCTACCCCACACCCCTGCCTCCCTCTCTCTCTCATCCCCTCTTCTCAACTCTCTGTCCGTCCACCTGCCTCCTCCTCTCTCTCCCCCAGGTACAGTATGTCTCGTCTGGAGAAGGCCATTGTATCCATGGTGGAGGTGTTTGAGGGGTATGCTACAAAGGATGATAAGAATCGCCAGCTTAGCGTTACAGAGCTCGCAGAGCTGATGAAGAAAGAGCTGGCCAGCCCAGAGTTCCACGTAAGACACACACACACACACACACACACACACACACACACACACACACACACACACACACACACACACACACACACACACACACACACACACACACACACACACACACACACACACACACAGTGTTGTCCTGTATGGCTCAGTTGGTAGAGCATGGTGCTAGTAACACTAGGATGGTGGGTTTGATTCCTGGGCCCACCCATACGAGAAATCGATGCATGCATAACTGTAAGTCGCTTTGGATTAAAGTGTCTGCTAAATAGTATATTATTCTATTATCACACACACACAACCTAACACAGACACACACACACACACACACACACACACACACACAGACACACAGACACACACACACATACATGTTTTACATATCCATACCACAACATAGAAGTAATGTTTTATTAACATACACATACCACTGCATAATGATGTCTACAAGATACCTAGAAAGCCTACATACCTTCATGTGTGTGTGTGTGTGTGTGTGTGTGTGTGTGTGTGTGTGTGTGTGTGTGTGTGTGTGTCTGTCTGTCTGTCTCTGTCTGTCTGTCTGTCTGTCTGTCTGTCTGTCTGTCTGTCTGTCTGTCTGTCTGTCTGTCTGTCTGTCTGTCTGTCTGTCTGTCTGTCTGTCTGTCTGTCTGTCTGTCTGTCTGTCTGTCTCAGGGAAAGGTGGAACCAGCAGTGCTCCAGGAGGCGATGACCAACCTGGATAAGAACCATGATGGGGAGATCAACTTCAGAGAGTTCTCCATGTTCTTGGCTACTCTGGCCAGGGGCTACTACAGAGCCAGTAACAAGGGCAAGGGCAACAAGGGCAAGCCTGACAAGCCTGAATGAGGGGCAAAAAATGACCTGTTGACAGGTGTGGCCAGTATCGAGTCACACACACACTGCTTTTCTATGATAGAAGAGAGAAAATGATACACTTACTGTAACTTGTATGGTGCTTTTAAGTTTTTTGTATGGTGCTTTTAAGATGTCTTCTCAACATTTCCCCTGTTTTTTCAATTAAATCTGACTTGCTTACTAGTTGGTGTTGTGTGTTTCATTTTTGTGATTCTAGAATTCCTCGAGATGATGTGATGAGCACCAATTCTCAAACATTACCACTGGTACACCACTGCAGAGCTCTGGCAATTATGTAGTTGTTCTACTTACCCAGAGTCAGATGTGTTTCTACGTGCAGTCTCTGCACTAGTTAGAATTGGCACACAAAACTACCTTTAACTTCCTTCATACTGCACACAGAGACATACAAATGGTATGCACAAGTTCATCAGACTCTGGGTAAGTAGAAAAACATCCAAAGTCTTATTTGCCAGAATCTCGCAGTATCCATCCGTCCACCCATCACGCTTTCAGTGAGAATGTCTGTTACCCTCTTCTACTCATTCTCGGGTGGGAACCCGCTTCAGGTGTAGGCTTGTTTTACATATTTTCTTCCCCTCTTTACTCCCCCTCTCATCTTCCCATCAGGCCCATGTCCTGAGGACTCCGTGTGTCTCCCTGTGTTAGTGTCACAGTGTTAGATTAGAGGACAGGTATAATGTTGAGATTAAAGGTAGAAGCCTGGTTATGACCTATAACGCTTTATAGTCTGGTGAATCCATTCACCTTAGGCTCATACCATGTTTCTCACAATAGACTAGAGCCCACAGCTGTTACAACAAATATAGACTGGCTTCACCCTCCCATGAAGCCCCTGGACACTGATCAGTGTGTTGTCTCCTCTTAAGGTTAGAATTAGGGGAAGGTAAACTGATCCTAGATCTGTACATATTGGACTAAATGGAGTTCTTTCAATGTTCTGATCAGGTAGTATGATTAGTAGAATATGGGTGCACAGGTAAAAGAAATGTTTTTGAAAAGTTTTTATTTTTTAATTAAATAACTAAGTTGAATGCCTTTTAGAAGTGTGCAACCTTGTTCTACTGCTTGATCTACAGGCTAGCTCATATACAGCTCCTTTAACTCAACTCCTGAACAGAATGTTCTGATCAGGATAGGGTGATTCTATGAACCCTATTACTGCTGTCTTCTGGCTCACTATCTGGATTACATTATTTGACCCAAAATACATCCCTCAGCCTTTAGGATAAAATGAGAGGACACCTCCCCGAGCCTCTATAATCAAGAATCAAATGAGAGAACACCTCCCCCAGCCTCTAGAATCAAGAATCAAATGAGAAAACACCTCCCTCAGCCTCTAGCCTCAAATGGGAGAACACTTCCCTCAGCCTCTAGGATCAAATGGGAGAACACCTCCCTCAGCCTCTAGGATCAAATGGGAGAACACCTCCCTCAGCCTCTAGGATCAAATGTGAGAACACCTCCCGCAGCCTCTAGGATCAAATGGGAGAACACCTCCCTCAACCTCTAGGATCAAATAGGAGCACCCCTCCCTCAGCCTCTAGGATCAAATGGGAGAAAACCTCCCTCAGCCTCTAGGATCAAATGGGAGAACACCTCCCTCAGCCTCTAGGATCAAATGGGAGAACACCTCCCTCAGCCTCTAGGATCAAATGGGAGAACACCTCCCTCATAAATTATCGGTGTTATCTTAGTAGTTATGTCAAGTCGTACTTGTTTTTTATTCTCCCGCTTTTTGGCTATTCAACGTAATTCTGTAAAATCATGCATTGTAATAGATCTACTCATAGACAGATGGTGGTATTGTATCAGAAGTGTGCAGCGCCCAGGTGCTAAAGCAAGTGTCTCTCAACTCCCAACTGTAATGCTACTTATATACCAGCGTTCTTCACCGCTGGCCCTTGGCAGCTACAGTGTGTCGGATTTATTTCCTGCCCAGCACCAACACTCCTGATTCTACTAATCATTGGTCATTGGTACATTCATTGAACCAGTGTTAGAATGGTAGAAAACCTTTAGCTCTCCAGGACCAGGATGTAAGAACACTGCTGCAGGTCAATACCAGTGGACAGGAGCAGTAGAATGAACTGTATCTCAGAGACTTCCTAGGTTAAAGGGAAGGTCCTGTCAGTGATCAGCTCTTGTGGACCTGTAATTGGCACAAATGAAGATGGGTCAAAATGGCCAAAAACTTTGCATGTGAATGTCTCTTCATCTGTGTGTGTGCCTGTGTGAGTCTGTACTTGCATGCTTGTATGTGTGTGTGCCTGTGCACACTCGTACTTTTAAACTCGGACAAAACAGAGATGCTTGTTCTAGGTCCCAAGAAACAAAGAGATCTTCTGTTGAATCTGACAATTAATCTTAATGGTTGTACAGTCGTCTCAAATAAAACTGTGAAGGACCTCGGCGTTACTCTGGACCCTGATCTCTTTTTTGAGGAACATATCAAGACCATTTCAAGGACAGCTTTTTTCCATCTACGTAACATTGCAAAAATCAGAAACTTTCTGTCCAAAAATGATGCAGAAAAATTAATCCATGCTTTTGTCACTTCTAGGTTAGACTACTGCAATGCTCTACTTTCCGGCTACCCGGATAAAGCACTAAATAAACTTCAGTTAGTGCTAAATACGGCTGCTAGAATCCTGACTAGAACCCACTTTTTTTTATCATATTACTCTAGTGCTAGCCTCCCTACACTGGCTTCCAGCAAGGGCTGATTTCAAGGTTTTACTGCTAACCTACAAAGCATTACATGGGCTTGCTCCTACCTATCTCTCTGATTTGGTCCTGTCGTACATACCTACACGTACGCTACGGTCACAAGACGCAGGCCTCCTAATTGTCCCTAGAATTTCTAAACAAACAGCTGGAGGCAGGGCTTTCTCCTATAGAGCTCCATTTTTATGGAACGGTCTGCCTACCCATGTCAGAGACGCAAACTCGGTCTCAACCTTTAAGTCTTTACTGAAGACTCATCTCTTCAGTGGGTCATATGATTGAGTGTAGTCTGGCCCAGGAGTGGGAAGGTGAACGGAAAGGCTCTGGAGCAACTAACCGCCCTTGCTGTCTCTGCCTGGCCGGTTCCCCTCTTTCCACTGGGATTCTCTGCCTCTAACCCTATTACAGGGGCTGAGTCACTGGCTTACTGGGGCTCTCTCATACCGTCCCTGGGAGGGGTGCGTCACCTGAGTGGGTTGAGTCACTGATGTGATCATCCTGTCTGGGTTGGTGCCCCCCCCTTGGGTTGTGCCGTGGCGGAGATCTTTGTGGGCTATACTCAGCCTTGTCTCAGGATGGTAAGTTGGTGGTTGAAGATAAAAAAAGCTGTGCTTTGGCAAAGTGGGTGGGGTTATATCCTTCCTGTTTGGCCCTGTCCGGGGGTGTCCTCGGATGGGGCCACAGTGTCTCCTGACCCCTCCTGTCTCAGCCTCCAGTATTTATGCTGCAGTAGTTTATGTGTCGGGAGGCTAGGGTCACTTTGTTATATCTGGAGTACTTCTCCTGTCCTATCCGGTGTCCTGTGTGAATTTAAGTGTGCTCTCTCTAATTCTCTCTTTCTCTCTTTCTTTCTCTCTCTTGGAGGACCTGAGCCCTAGGACCATGCCTCAGGACTACCTGACATGATGACTCCTTGCTGTCCCCAGTCCACCTGGCCGTGCTGCTGCTCCAGTTTCAACTGTTCTGCCTTATTATTATTGGACCATGCTGGTCATTTATGAACATTTGAACATCTTGGCCATGTTCTGTTATAATCTCCACCCGGCACAGCCAGAAGAGGACTGGCCACCCCACATAGCCTGGTTCTTCTCTAGGTTTCTTCCTAGGTTTTGGCCTTTCTAGGGAGTTTTTCCCAGCCACCGTGCTTCTACACCTGCATTGCTTGCTGTTTGGGGTTTTAGGCTGGGTTTCTGTACAGCACTTTGAGATATCAGCCGATGTACGAAGGGCTATAAAAATACATTTGATTTTATTTGATTTGATGTGAGTGTGTGTATGACAGTGTGATAAACACCTGCATCTAAATGGGAATGGAATGTATCTCTAAGGCGAGAACCATGGTTTGTTTCATATAGTAATATAAATCAATGTGTAGTTATGAGTTGAAGAACAGTAACCACTACTTTTACTTCTCCATTTGGATCATCGCTCCTACGTTTGTCACGGCTTTCTTCCTGGGAAGGAGAGGCGGACCAAAACGCAGCGTGGTTAGAGTTCATGGTAATTTAATAAGGTAACTCAAACATGAACAGGACACAAAACAATAAACGTGAAAACCGAAACAGTCCTAACTGGTGCAGAAAACACAAAGACAGGAAACAATCACCCACAAAATACCCAAAGAATATGGCTGCCTAAATATGGTTCCCAATCAGAGACAACGATAAACACCTGCCTCTGATTGAGAACCACTCTAGGCAACCATAGACTTACCTAGACATCTAAGCTGAACACAACCCCATAAATCTAATAAACCCCTAGACAAGACGAACACAATAAATCACCCATGTCACACCTTGGCTTAAACCAAAATAATAAAGAAAACACAGATAACTAAGGCCAGGGCGTGACAACGTTAATGACCGTCATTAAAGCACTATATATTTGCACCACTATCAATTCATTGCTAATTGCTTTGACCGCACTGTCAACATGACTATGCCAATAAAGTTTGTTAGGTTTGAATAACTAGGTGTGGTTCTTGTTTGCAGGGTGTGTGAAATCCAAGTGACCCAAGCCCAGCTCCAAGCCACAGTGTGAATGTGATACAAACCCTGTGATCAGTGTCTTTGTTCAACACACCAGTCTGTCTTCATGTCAGGGTGTCAGAGCAACAGAACAGAGACAGACCTTTACAGCTACTAGGTCTACATGAAACAAACAGCTTATATTGTCTATACCATAAAATGTGAAGTTAAGACTGGTTAACCAAGCCAGTAAGGGTTATTCCAAATGGAGTCCCATGGTTGGACATTCTACTAAATTCAAGATATCTATATATCCCATCACCATTATCTAATGAGCACCCATTTCACACTTAATAAGGCCCTGCCCCGCCCCCTTTCGGAAAAGCTTACCCGCGACTCCATTTCCAGCTTCTTCAGGCAGAAGTTTGCATCCTGTAGCTCCAACTCCAAAAGTTCTGGGACACTGTGAAGTCCATGGAGAACAAGAGCACCTCCTCCCAGCTGCCCACTGCACTGAGGCTAGGTAACACGGTCACCACCGATAAATCCATGATTATCGAAAACTTCAATAAGCATTTCTCAACGGCTGGCCATGCCTTCCGCCTGGCTACCCAACCTCGGCCAACAGCTCCGCCCCCGGCAGCTCCTCGCCCAAGCCTCTCCAGGTTCTCCTTTACCCAAATCCAGATAGCAGATGTTCTGAAAGAGCTGCAAAACCTGGACCCGTACAAATCAGCTGGGCTTGACAATCTGGACCCCCTATTTCTGAAACTATCCGCCGCCATTGTCGCAACCCCTATTACCAGCCTGTTCAACCTCTCTTTCATATCGTCTGAGATCCCTAAGGATTGGAAAGCTGCCGCAGTCATCCCCCTCTTCAAAGGGAGACACCCTGGACCCAAACTGTTACAGACCTATATCCATCCTGCCCTGCCTATCTAAGGTCTTCGAAAGCCAAGTCAACAAACAGGTCACTGACCATCTCGAATCCCACCGTACCTTCTCCGCTGTGCAATCTGGTTTCCGAGCCGGTCACGGGTGCACCTCAGCCACACTCAAGGTACTAAACGATATCATAACCGCCATCGATAAAAGACAGTACTGTGCAGCCGTCTTCATTGACCTTGCCAAGGCTTTCGACTCTGTCAATCACCATATTCTTATCGGCAGACTCAGTAGCCTCGGTTTTTCGGATGACTGCCTTGCCTGGTTCACCAATTACTTTGCAGACAGAGTTCAGTGTGTCAAATCGGAGGGCATGATGTCCGGTCCTCTGGCAGTCTCTATGGGGGTGCCACAGGGTTCAATTCTCGGGCCGACTCTTTTCTCTGTATATATCAATGATGTTGCTCTTGCTGCGGGCGATTCCCTGATCCACCTCTACGCAGACGACACCATTCTATATACTTTCGGCCCGTCATTGGACACTGTGCTATCTAACCTCAAACAAGCTTCAATGCCATACAACACTCCTTCCGTGGCCTCCAACTGCTCTTAAACGCTAGTAAAACCAAATGCATGCTTTTCAACCGATCGCTGCCTGCACCCGCATGCCCGACTAGCATCACCACCCTGGATGGTTCCGACCTTGAATATGTGGACATCTATAAGTACCTAGGTGTCTGGCTAGACTGCAAACTCTCCTTCAGACTCATATCAAACATCTCCAATCGAAACTCAAATCAAGAGTCGGCTTTCTATTCCGCAACAAAGCCTCCTTCACTCACGCCGCCAAGCTTACCCTAGTAAAACTGACTATCCACCGATCCTCGACTTCAGCGATGTCATCTACAAAATGGCTTCCAACACTCTACTCAGCAAACTGGATGCAGTCTATCACAGTGCCATCCGTTTTGTCACTAAAGCACCTTATACCACCACCACTGCGACCTGTATGCTCTAATCGGCTGGCCCTCGTTACATATTCGTCGCCAGACCCCACAGGTCATCTACAAGTCCATGCTAGGTAAGCTCCGCCTCAGTTCACTGGTCACTGTGACACCCATCCGTAGCACGCGCTAGCAGGTGTATCTCACTGATCATCCCTAAAGCCAACACCTCATTTGGCCGCCTTTTCGTTCCAGTACTCTGCTGCCTGTGACTGGAACGAATGCAAAAATCGCTGAAGTTGGAGACTTTTATCTCCTCACCAACTTCAGCTATCTGAGCAGCTAACCGATCGCTGCAGCTGTACATAGTCTATTGGTAAATAGCCCACCCATTTTCACCTACCTCATCCCATACTGTTTTTATTTATTTACTTTTCTGCTCTTTTGCACACCAATATCTCTACCTGTACATGACCATCTGATCATTTATCACTCCAGTGTTAATCTGCAAATTGTAATTTCGCCTACCTCCTCATTCCTTTTGCACACATTGTATATAGACTCCCCCCTTTGTTTTCTACTGTGTTATTGACTTGTTAATTGTTTATTCCATGTGTAACTCTGTGTTGTCTGCTCACACTGCTATGCTTTATCTTGGCCAGGTCGCAGTTGCAAATGAGAACTTGTTCTCAACTAGCCTACCTGGTTAAATAAAGGTGAAATAAAAAAAATAAAAAATGTTTTGTTGATCCCTGCCTACAGACAGAAACTAAAACAAGAGGCTCCCACGCTGAGGTCTGTCCAACGCTGGTCCGACCAAGCTGACTCCACACTCCAAGACTGCTTCCATCACGTGGACTGGGATATGTTTCGTATTGCGTCAGATAACAACATTGACGAATACGCTGATTCGGTGTGCGAGTTCATTAGAACGTGCGTTGAAGATGTCGTTCCCATAGCAACGATTAAAACATTCCCTAACCAGAAACCGTGGATTGATGGCAGCATTCGCGTGAAACTGAAAGCGCGAACCACTGCTTTTAATCAGGGCAAGGTGTCTGGTAACATGACCGAATACAAACAGTGCAACTATTCCCTCCGCAAGGCTATCAAACAAGCTAAGCGTCAGTACAGAGACAAAGTAGAATCTCAATTCAACGGCTCAGACACAAGAGGCATGTGGCAGGGTCTACAGTCGATCACGGACTACAGGAAGAAATCAAGCCCAGTCACGGACCAGGATGTCTTGCTCCCAGGCAGACTAAATAACTTTTTGCCCGCTTTGAGGACAATACAGTGCCACTGACACGGCCTGCAACGAAAACATGCGGTCTCTCCTTCACTGCAGCCGAGGTGAGTAAGACATTTAAACGTGTTAACCCTCGCAAGGCTGCAGGCCCAGACGGCATCCCCAGCCGCGCCCTCAGAGCATGCGCAGACCAGCTGGCCGGTGTGTTTACGGACATATTCAATCAATCCCTATACCAGTCTGCTGTTCCCACATGCTTCAAGAGGGCCACCATTGTTCCTGTTCCCAAGAAAGCTAAGGTAACTGAGCTAAACGACTACCGCCCCGTAGCACTCACTTCCGTCATCATGAAGTGCTTTGAGAGACTAGTCAAAGACCATATCACCTCCACCCTACCTGACACCCTAGACCCACTCCAATTTGCTTACCGCCCAAATAGGTCCACAGACGATGCAATCTCAACCACACTGCACACTGCCCTAACCCATCTGGACAAGAGGAATACCTATGTGAGAATGCTGTTCATCGACTACAGCTCGGCATTCAACACCATAGTACCCTCCAAGCTCGTCATCAAGCTCGAGACCCTGGGTCTCGACCCCGCCCTGTGCAACTGGGTACTGGACTTCCTGACGGGCCGCCCCAGGTGGTGAGGGTAGGCAACAACATCTCCTCCCCGCTGATCCTCAACACTGGGTCCCCACAAGGGTGCGTTCTGAGCCCTCTCCTGTACTCCCTGTTCACCCACGACTACGTGGCCACGCACGCCTCCAACTCAATCATCAAGTTTGCGGACGACACAACAGTGGTAGGCTTGATTACCAACAACGACGAGACGGCCTACAGGGAGGAGGTGAGGGCCCTTGGAGTGTGGTGTCAGGAAAATAACCTCACACTCAACGTCAACAAAACTAAGGAGATGATTGTGGACTTCAGGAAACAGCAGAGGGAACACCCCCCTATCCACATCGATGGAACAGTAGTGGAGAGGGTAGCAAGTTTTAAGTTCCTCGGCATACACATCGCAGACAAACTGAATTGGTCCACTCACACAGACAGCATCGTGAAGAAGGCTGAAGAAATTCGGCTTGTCACCAAAAGCACTTACAAACTTCTACAGATGCACAATCGAGAGCATCCTGGCGGGCTGTATCACCGCCTGGTACGGCAACTGCTCCACCCTCAACCGTAAGGCTCTCCAGAGGGTAGTGAGGTGTGCACAACGCATCACCGGGGGCAAACTACCTGCCCTCCAGGACACCTACACCACCCGATGTTACAGGAAGGCCATAAAGATCATCAAGGACATCAACCACCCGAGCCACTGCCTGTTCACCCCGCTATCATCCAGAAGGCGAGGTCAGTACAGGTGCATCAAAGCTGGGACCGAGAGACTGAAAAACAGCTTCTATCTCAAGGCCATCAGACTATTAAACAGCCACCACTAACATTGAGTGGCTGCTGCCAACTACACTGACACTGACACTGACTCAATGATGTAAATATATCACTAGCCACTTTAAACAATGCTACCTTATATAATGTTACTTACCCTACATTATTCATCTCATATGCATACGTATATACTGTACTCTATATCATCGACTGCATCCTTATGTAATACATGTATCACTAGCCACTTTAACTATGCCACTTTGTTTACATACTCATCTCATATGTATATACTGTACTCGATACCATCTACTGTATCTTGCCTATGCTGCTCTGTACCATCACTCATTCATATATCCTTATGTACATATTCTTTATCCCCTTACACTGTTTATAAGACAGTAGTTTTGGAATTGTTAGTTAGATTACTTGTTGGTTATTACTGCATTGTCGGAACTAGAAGCACAAGCATTTCGCTACACTCGCATTAACATCTGCTAACCATGTGTATGTGACAAATAAAATTTGATTTGATTTGATTTGATAATAAAGGGAAAAAAGTGACCTCATTTTCTATCATTTAGTGGAGTTGCTACAATTCTCTATCATATTTTACTACAGGCCTCTGTCTGTTTTTACATAAACTGAAATCAATTGTTTACTGCGGGGTCATTGACTGTATGTATGATTGCAAATGTCACCATTTCACAGAGGGGTCTAGGGAACCTGTCAGTCAACAAGGTTGTCACAACTTCCGCCGAAGTTGGCTCCCCTGCCTGTTCGGGCAGTGCTCGGCGGTCGTCGTCACCATCCTACTAGCCGCTACCGATCCCTTTTTCATTTGTTTGTTGGTTTTGTCTTATTAGTTTCACCTGTGTGTATTTTAGTTTAATTAGCTTCCCTATATATAGTAGGTTGTCCTGCCCTTGTTTTGTGTGGGATTGTTTTTGTTACACTGTTGGATTGTGGTTTTCATGTGTGTATTCTCTGGACTGTTTGGTCCTGTGTTTGGGCTGGTCTATTCTATGCGCCCTGTATGTTGGCGTGACCGTTTTTGGCCAGAGAATAAATTCACGATATACTGAACCCTGCTCTCTGCGCCTGATTCCAACCAACCACTCCTAGTATCCCGTGACAAAGGTAGCCATACAGGTCAGTCAGCAAGGTAGCCCTACAGGTGAGTCAACAAGGTAGCCCTACAAGTCAGTCAACAAGGTAGCCCTACAGGTCGGTCAGCATGGTAGCTCTACAGGTCAGTCAGCGTGGTAGCCCTACAGGTCAGTCAGCATGGTAGCCCTACAGGTCAATCAGCATGGTAGCCCTACAGGTCAGTCAGCGTGGTAGCCCTACAGGTCAGTCAGCATGGTAGCCCTACAGGTCAGTCAGCAAGGCAGCCCTACAGGTTACTGTTATACCAGTTTGGTCAATCCTTCAGTGCTAAGTCTACTGAAATGTCACTTTACCACAATAAACACTATAATCACTGCAGTTGTCACACTATTAAGACTATGCTGCTATACAGTCACTGACTCACACACCCTGAATCCCATGGTGTGTGTGTGTGTGTGTGTGTGTGTGTGTGTGTGTGTGTGTGTGTGTGTGTGTGTGTGTGTGTGTGTGTGTGTGTGTGTGTGTGTGTGTGTGTGTGTGTCTATAGCAGTGTGTTACTTTTACCCTATGATTCAATTGTTTAGTAGTTCACATTCAAATAGGCTGCCCTGACTCCTTGACCATAAAGTCTCCCTGTTGTTTGTGGAGATACAGTCCCTGCCCTGTCTTGACAGCATTGTCCTGTGTTCCTTGTCAAATATGTGTGAGCCGAGGATAGTCTGTTGGGCTGTTAGGGAGGGACCTCTGTAATGCCATGCAAAACTAGCAAGCCGCTGTAGGAGCTATGAAACCCGAGCTAATCTAACCTGCTCCTAGTGCTGCCTGCAGGCCTTAGAGCTAAATTACAGGACCTCATACCTCACCGAACTGGTAGAGAAATCATATATTTGTTTGTATGATTGTGTCAGAGGTTGGACATTCTACTAAATTCAAGATATATATGCATCCCATCGTCGTTATCTAATAAGTACCCATTTCACACTTCATTTAAAAAATGACCATGCCAATAAAGTGTATTAGGTTGGAATCACTAGCTGGGGTTCTTGCTCCCAGTGTGTGGGTGTGTGCATGTGTGTGGGTGTGTGTGTGAAATCCAAGCGACCCAAGCCCAGCTCCAAGCCACAGTGTGAAAGTGATACAAACCCTGTGATCAGTGTCTTTGTTCAACACACCAGTCTGTCTTCATGTCAGGGTGTCAGAGCAACAGAACAGAGACAGACCTTTACAGCTACTAGGTCTACATGAAACAAACAGCTTATATTGTCTATACCATAAAATGTGAAGTTAAGACTGGTTAACCAAGCCAGTAAGGGTTATTCCAAATGGAGTCCCATGGTTGGACATTCTACTAAATTCAAGATATCTATATATCCCATCACCATTATCTAATGAGCACCCATTTCACACTTAATAAGGCCCTGCCCCGCCCCCCTTTCGGAAAAGCTTACCACGACTCCATTTTCCAGCTTCTTCAGGCAGAAGTTTGCATCCTGTAGCTCCAACTCCAAAAAGTTCTGGGACACTGTGAAGTCCATGGAGAACAAGAGCACCTCCTCCCAGCTGCCCACTGCACTGAGGCTAGGTAACACGGTCACCACCGATAAATCCATGATTATCGAAAACTTCAATAAGCATTTCTCAACGGCTGGCCATGCCTTCCGCCTGGCTACTCCAACCTCGGCCAACAGCTCCGCCCCCCCGGCAGCTCCTCGCCCAAGCCTCTCCAGGTTCTCCTTTACCCAAATCCAGATAGCAGATGTTCTGAAAGAGCTGCAAAACCTGGACCCGTACAAATCAGCTGGGCTTGACAATCTGGACCCCTATTTCTGAAACTATCCGCCGCCATTGTCGCAACCCCTATTACCAGCCTGTTCAACCTCTCTTTCATATCGTCTGAGATCCCCAAGGATTGGAAAGCTGCCGCAGTCATCCCCCTCTTCAAAGGGGGAGACACCCTGGACCCAAACTGTTACAGACCTATATCCATCCTGCCCTGCCTATCTAAGGTCTTCGAAAGCCAAGTCAACAAACAGGTCACTGACCATCTCGAATCCCACCGTACCTTCTCCGCTGTGCAATCTGGTTTCCGAGCCGGTCACGGGTGCACCTCAGCCACACTCAAGGTACTAAACGATATCATAACCGCCATCGATAAAAGACAGTACTGTGCAGCCGTCTTCATTGACCTTGCCAAGGCTTTCGACTCTGTCAATCACCATATTCTTATCGGCAGACTCAGTAGCCTCGGTTTTTCGGATGACTGCCTTGCCTGGTTCACCAATTACTTTGCAGACAGAGTTCAGTGTGTCAAATCGGAGGGCATGATGTCCGGTCCTCTGGCAGTCTCTATGGGGGTGCCACAGGGTTCAATTCTCGGGCCGACTCTTTTCTCTGTATATATCAATGATGTTGCTCTTGCTGCGGGCGATTCCCTGATCCACCTCTACGCAGACGACACCATTCTATATACTTTCGGCCCGTCATTGGACACTGTGCTATCTAACCTCCAAACAAGCTTCAATGCCATACAACACTCCTTCCGTGGCCTCCAACTGCTCTTAAACGCTAGTAAAACCAAATGCATGCTTTTCAACCGATCGCTGCCTGCACCCGCATGCCCGACTAGCATCACCACCCTGGATGGTTCCGACCTTGAATATGTGGACATCTATAAGTACCTAGGTGTCTGGCTAGACTGCAAACTCTCCTTCCAGACTCATATCAAACATCTCCAATCGAAACTCAAATCAAGAGTCGGCTTTCTATTCCGCAACAAAGCCTCCTTCACTCACGCCGCCAAGCTTACCCTAGTAAAACTGACTATCCACCGATCCTCGACTTCGGCGATGTCATCTACAAAATGGCTTCCAACACTCTACTCAGCAAACTGGATGCAGTCTATCACAGTGCCATCCGTTTTGTCACTAAAGCACCTTATACCACCCACCACTGCGACCTGTATGCTCTAGTCGGCTGGCCCTCGTTACATATTCGTCGCCAGACCCACTGGCTCCAGGTCATCTACAAGTCCATGCTAGGTAAAGCTCCGCCTTATCTCAGTTCACTGGTCACGATGGCAACACCCATCCGTAGCACGCGCTCCAGCAGGTGTATCTCACTGATCATCCCTAAAGCCAACACCTCATTTGGCCGCCTTTCGTTCCAGTACTCTGCTGCCTGTGACTGGAACGAATTGCAAAAAATCGCTGAAGTTGGAGACTTTTATCTCCCTCACCAACTTCAAACATCAGCTATCTGAGCAGCTAACCGATCGCTGCAGCTGTACATAGTCTATTGGTAAATAGCCCACCCATTTTCACCTACCTCATCCCCATACTGTTTTTATTTATTTACTTTTCTGCTCTTTTGCACACCAATATCTCTACCTGTACATGACCATCTGATCATTTATCACTCCAGTGTTAATCTGCAAAATTGTAATTATTCGCCTACCTCCTCATTCCTTTTGCACACATTGTATATAGACTCCCCCCTTTGTTTTCTACTGTGTTATTGACTTGTTAATTGTTTATTCCATGTGTAACTCTGTGTTGTCTGCTCACACTGCTATGCTTTATCTTGGCCAGGTCGCAGTTGCAAATGAGAACTTGTTCTCAACTAGCCTACCTGGTTAAATAAAGGTGAAATAAAAAAATTAAAATAAATTTTGTTGATCCCTGCCTACAGACAGAAACTAAAACAAGAGGCTCCCACGCTGAGGTCTGTCCAACGCTGGTCCGACCAAGCTGACTCCACACTCCAAGACTGCTTCCATCACGTGGACTGGGATATGTTTCGTATTGCGTCAGATAACAACATTGACGAATACGCTGATTCGGTGTGCGAGTTCATTAGAACGTGCGTTGAAGATGTCGTTCCCATAGCAACGATTAAAACATTCCCTAACCAGAAACCGTGGATTGATGGCAGCATTCGCGTGAAACTGAAAGCGCGAACCACTGCTTTTAATCAGGGCAAGGTGTCTGGTAACATGACCGAATACAAACAGTGCAACTATTCCCTCCGCAAGGCTATCAAACAAGCTAAGCGTCAGTACAGAGACAAAGTAGAATCTCAATTCAACGGCTCAGACACAAGAGGCATGTGGCAGGGTCTACAGTCGATCACGGACTACAGGAAGAAATCAAGCCCAGTCACGGACCAGGATGTCTTGCTCCCAGGCAGACTAAATAACTTTTTTGCCCGCTTTGAGGACAATACAGTGCCACTGACACGGCCTGCAACGAAAACATGCGGTCTCTCCTTCACTGCAGCCGAGGTGAGTAAGACATTTAAACGTGTTAACCCTCGCAAGGCTGCAGGCCCAGACGGCATCCCCAGCCGCGCCCTCAGAGCATGCGCAGACCAGCTGGCCGGTGTGTTTACGGACATATTCAATCAATCCCTATACCAGTCTGCTGTTCCCACATGCTTCAAGAGGGCCACCATTGTTCCTGTTCCCAAGAAAGCTAAGGTAACTGAGCTAAACGACTACCGCCCCGTAGCACTCACTTCCGTCATCATGAAGTGCTTTGAGAGACTAGTCAAAGACCATATCACCTCCACCCTACCTGACACCCTAGACCCACTCCAATTTGCTTACCGCCCAAATAGGTCCACAGACGATGCAATCTCAACCACACTGCACACTGCCCTAACCCATCTGGACAAGAGGAATACCTATGTGAGAATGCTGTTCATCGACTACAGCTCGGCATTCAACACCATAGTACCCTCCAAGCTCGTCATCAAGCTCGAGACCCTGGGTCTCGACCCCGCCCTGTGCAACTGGGTACTGGACTTCCTGACGGGCCGCCCCCAGGTGGTGAGGGTAGGCAACAACATCTCCTCCCCGCTGATCCTCAACACTGGGTCCCCACAAGGGTGCGTTCTGAGCCCTCTCCTGTACTCCCTGTTCACCCACGACTACGTGGCCACGCACGCCTCCAACTCAATCATCAAGTTTGCGGACGACACAACAGTGGTAGGCTTGATTACCAACAACGACGAGACGGCCTACAGGGAGGAGGTGAGGGCCCTTGGAGTGTGGTGTCAGGAAAATAACCTCACACTCAACGTCAACAAAACTAAGGAGATGATTGTGGACTTCAGGAAACAGCAGAGGGAACACCCCCCTATCCACATCGATGGAACAGTAGTGGAGAGGGTAGCAAGTTTTAAGTTCCTCGGCATACACATCGCAGACAAACTGAATTGGTCCACTCACACAGACAGCATCGTGAAGAAGGCTGAAGAAATTCGGCTTGTCACCAAAAGCACTTACAAACTTCTACAGATGCACAATCGAGAGCATCCTGGCGGGCTGTATCACCGCCTGGTACGGCAACTGCTCCACCCTCAACCGTAAGGCTCTCCAGAGGGTAGTGAGGTGTGCACAACGCATCACCGGGGGCAAACTACCTGCCCTCCAGGACACCTACACCACCCGATGTTACAGGAAGGCCATAAAGATCATCAAGGACATCAACCACCCGAGCCACTGCCTGTTCACCCCGCTATCATCCAGAAGGCGAGGTCAGTACAGGTGCATCAAAGCTGGGACCGAGAGACTGAAAAACAGCTTCTATCTCAAGGCCATCAGACTATTAAACAGCCACCACTAACATTGAGTGGCTGCTGCCAACACACTGACACTGACACTGACTCAATGATGTAAATATATCACTAGCCACTTTAAACAATGCTACCTTATATAATGTTACTTACCCTACATTATTCATCTCATATGCATACGTATATACTGTACTCTATATCATCGACTGCATCCTTATGTAATACATGTATCACTAGCCACTTTAACTATGCCACTTTGTTTACATACTCATCTCATATGTATATACTGTACTCGATACCATCTACTGTATCTTGCCTATGCTGCTCTGTACCATCACTCATTCATATATCCTTATGTACATATTCTTTATCCCCTTACACTGTTTATAAGACAGTAGTTTTGGAATTGTTAGTTAGATTACTTGTTGGTTATTACTGCATTGTCGGAACTAGAAGCACAAGCATTTCGCTACACTCGCATTAACATCTGCTAACCATGTGTATGTGACAAATAAAATTTGATTTGATTTGATTTGATAATAAAGGGAAAAAAAGTGACCTCATTTTCTATCATTTAGTGGAGTTGCTACAATTCTCTATCATATTTTACTACAGGCCTCTGTCTGTTTTTACATAAACTGAAATCAATTGTTTACTGCTGGGGTCATTGACTGTATGTATGATTGCAAATGTCACCATTTCACAGAGGGGTCTAGGGAACCTGTCAGTCAACAAGGTTGTCACAACTTCCGCCGAAGTTGGCTCCCCTGCCTGTTCGGGCAGTGCTCGGCGGTCGTCGTCACCATCCTACTAGCCGCTACCGATCCCTTTTTCATTTGTTTGTTGGTTTTGTCTTATTAGTTTCACCTGTGTGTATTTTAGTTTAATTAGCTTCCCTATATATAGTAGGTTGTCCTGCCCTTGTTTTGTGTGGGATTGTTTTTGTTACACTGTTGGATTGTGGTTTTCATGTGTGTATTCTCTGGACTGTTTGGTCCTGTGTTTGGGCTGGTCTATTCTATGCGCCCTGTATGTTGGCGTGACCGTTTTTTGGCCAGAGAATAAATTCACGATATACTGAACCCTGCTCTCTGCGCCTGATTCCAACCAACCACTCCTAGTATCCCGTGACAAAGGTAGCCATACAGGTCAGTCAGCAAGGTAGCCCTACAGGTGAGTCAACAAGGTAGCCCTACAAGTCAGTCAACAAGGTAGCCCTACAGGTCGGTCAGCATGGTAGCTCTACAGGTCAGTCAGCGTGGTAGCCCTACAGGTCAGTCAGCATGGTAGCCCTACAGGTCAATCAGCATGGTAGCCCTACAGGTCAGTCAACAAGGTAGCCCTATAGGTCAGTCAGCAAGGCAGCCCTACAGGTTACTGTTATACCAGTTTGGTCAATCCTTCAGTGCTAAGTCTACTGAAATGTCACTTTACCACAATAAACACTATAATCACTGCAGTTGTCACACTATTAAGACTATGCTGCTATACAGTCACTGACTCACACACCCTGAATCCCATGGTGTGTGTGTGTGTGTGTGTGTGTGTGTGTGTGTGTGTGTGTGTGTGTGTGTGTGTGTGTGTGTGTGTGTGTGTGTGTGTGTGTGTGTGTGTGTGTGTCTGTGTGCTAGTGTGTTACTTTCCCTATGATTCAATTGTTTAGTAGTTCACATTCAAATAGGCTGCCTGACTCCTTGACCATAAAGTCTCCCTGTTGTTTGTGGAGATACAGTCCCTGCCCTGTCTTGACAGCATTGTCCTGTGTTCCTTGTCAAATATGTGTGAGCCGAGGATAGTCTGTTGGGCTGTTAGGGAGGGACCTCTGTAATGCCATGCAAAACTAGCAAGCCGCTGTAGGAGCTATGAAACCCGAGCTAATCTAACCTGCTCCTAGTGCTGCCTGCAGGCCTTAGAGCTAAATTACAGGACCTCATACCTCACCGAACTGGTAGAGAAATCATATATTTGTTTGTATGATTGTGTCAGAGGTTGGACATTCTACTAAATTCAAGATATATATGCATCCCATCGTCGTTATCTAATAAGTACCCATTTCACACTTCATTTAAAAATGACCATGCCAATAAAGTGTATTAGGTTGGAATCACTAGCTGGGGTTCTTGCTCCCAGTGTGTGGGTGTGTGCATGTGTGTGGGTGTGTGTGTGAAATCCAAGCGACCCAAGCCCAGCTCCAAGCCACAGTGTGAAAGTGATACAAACCCTGTGATCAGTGTCTTTGTTCAACACACCAGTCTGTCTTCATGTCAGGGTGTCAGAGCAACAGAACAGAGACAGACCTTTACAGCTACTAGGTCTACATGAAACAAACAGCTTATATTGTCTATACCATAAAATGTGAAGTTAAGACTGGTTAACCAAGCCAGTAAGGGTTATTCCAAATGGAGTCCCATGGTTGGACATTCTACTAAATTCAAGATATCTATATATCCCATCACCATTATCTAATGAGCACCCATTTCACACTTAATAAGGCCCTGCCCCGCCCCCCTTTCGGAAAAGCTTACCACGACTCCATTTTCCAGCTTCTTCAGGCAGAAGTTTGCATCCTGTAGCTCCAACTCCAAAAAGTTCTGGGACACTGTGAAGTCCATGGAGAACAAGAGCACCTCCTCCCAGCTGCCCACTGCACTGAGGCTAGGTAACACGGTCACCACCGATAAATCCATGATTATCGAAAACTTCAATAAGCATTTCTCAACGGCTGGCCATGCCTTCCGCCTGGCTACTCCAACCTCGGCCAACAGCTCCGCCCCCGGCAGCTCCTCGCCCAAGCCTCTCCAGGTTCTCCTTTACCCAAATCCAGATAGCAGATGTTCTGAAAGAGCTGCAAAACCTGGACCCGTACAAATCAGCTGGGCTTGACAATCTGGACCCCCTATTTCTGAAACTATCCGCCGCCATTGTCGCAACCCCTATTACCAGCCTGTTCAACCTCTCTTTCATATCGTCTGAGATCCCCAAGGATTGGAAAGCTGCCGCAGTCATCCCCCTCTTCAAAGGGGGAGACACCCTGGACCCAAACTGTTACAGACCTATATCCATCCTGCCCTGCCTATCTAAGGTCTTCGAAAGCCAAGTCAACAAACAGGTCACTGACCATCTCGAATCCCACCGTACCTTCTCCGCTGTGCAATCTGGTTTCCGAGCCGGTCACGGGTGCACCTCAGCCACACTCAAGGTACTAAACGATATCATAACCGCCATCGATAAAAGACAGTACTGTGCAGCCGTCTTCATTGACCTTGCCAAGGCTTTCGACTCTGTCAATCACCATATTCTTATCGGCAGACTCAGTAGCCTCGGTTTTTCGGATGACTGCCTTGCCTGGTTCACCAATTACTTTGCAGACAGAGTTCAGTGTGTCAAATCGGAGGGCATGATGTCCGGTCCTCTGGCAGTCTCTATGGGGTGCCACAGGGTTCAATTCTCGGGCCGACTCTTTTCTCTGTATATATCAATGATGTTGCTCTTGCTGCGGGCGATTCCCTGATCCACCTCTACGCAGACGACACCATTCTATATACTTTCGGCCCGTCATTGGACACTGTGCTATCTAACCTCCAAACAAGCTTCAATGCCATACAACACTCCTTCCGTGGCCTCCAACTGCTCTTAAACGCTAGTAAAACCAAATGCATGCTTTTCAACCGATCGCTGCCTGCACCCGCATGCCCGACTAGCATCACCACCCTGGATGGTTCCGACCTTGAATATGTGGACATCTATAAGTACCTAGGTGTCTGGCTAGACTGCAAACTCTCCTTCCAGACTCATATCAAACATCTCCAATCGAAACTCAAATCAAGAGTCGGCTTTCTATTCCGCAACAAAGCCTCCTTCACTCACGCCGCCAAGCTTACCCTAGTAAAACTGACTATCCACCGATCCTCGACTTCGGCGATGTCATCTACAAAATGGCTTCCAACACTCTACTCAGCAAACTGGATGCAGTCTATCACAGTGCCATCCGTTTTGTCACTAAAGCACCTTATACCACCCACCACTGCGACCTGTATGCTCTAGTCGGCTGGCCCTCGTTACATATTCGTCGCCAGACCCACTGGCTCCAGGTCATCTACAAGTCCATGCTAGGTAAAGCTCCGCCTTATCTCAGTTCACTGGTCACGATGGCAACACCCATCCGTAGCACGCGCTCCAGCAGGTGTATCTCACTGATCATCCCTAAAGCCAACACCTCATTTGGCCGCCTTTCGTTCCAGTACTCTGCTGCCTGTGACTGGAACGAATTGCAAAAATCGCTGAAGTTGGAGACTTTTATCTCCCTCACCAACTTCAAACATCAGCTATCTGAGCAGCTAACCGATCGCTGCAGCTGTACATAGTCTATTGGTAAATAGCCCACCCATTTTCACCTACCTCATCCCCATACTGTTTTTATTTATTTACTTTTCTGCTCTTTTGCACACCAATATCTCTACCTGTACATGACCATCTGATCATTTATCACTCCAGTGTTAATCTGCAAAATTGTAATTATTCGCCTACCTCCTCATTCCTTTTGCACACATTGTATATAGACTCCCCCCTTTGTTTTCTACTGTGTTATTGACTTGTTAATTGTTTATTCCATGTGTAACTCTGTGTTGTCTGCTCACACTGCTATGCTTTATCTTGGCCAGGTCGCAGTTGCAAATGAGAACTTGTTCTCAACTAGCCTACCTGGTTAAATAAAGGTGAAATAAAAAAATAAACAATTTTTTTGTTGATCCCTGCCTACAGACAGAAACTAAAACAAGAGGCTCCCACGCTGAGGTCTGTCCAACGCTGGTCCGACCAAGCTGACTCCACACTCCAAGACTGCTTCCATCACGTGGACTGGGATATGTTTCATATTGCGTCAGATAACAACATTGACGAATACGCTGATTCGGTGTGCGAGTTCATTAGAACGTGCGTTGAAGATGTCGTTCCCATAGCAACGATTAAAACATTCCTAACCAGAAACCGTGGATTGATGGCAGCATTCGCGTGAAACTGAAAGCGCGAACCACTGCTTTTAATCAGGGCAAGGTGTCTGGTAACATGACCGAATACAAACAGTGCAACTATTCCCTCCGCAAGGCTATCAAACAAGCTAAGCGTCAGTACAGAGACAAAGTAGAATCTCAATTCAACGGCTCAGACACAAGAGGCATGTGGCAGGGTCTACAGTCGATCACGGACTACAGGAAGAAATCAAGCCCAGTCACGGACCAGGATGTCTTGCTCCCAGGCAGACTAAATAACTTTTTTGCCCGCTTTGAGGACAATACAGTGCCACTGACACGGCCTGCAACGAAAACATGCGGTCTCTCCTTCACTGCAGCCGAGGTGAGTAAGACATTTAAACGTGTTAACCCTCGCAAGGCTGCAGGCCCAGACGGCATCCCCAGCCGCGCCCTCAGAGCATGCGCAGACCAGCTGGCCGGTGTGTTTACGGACATATTCAATCAATCCCTATACCAGTCTGCTGTTCCCACATGCTTCAAGAGGGCCACCATTGTTCCTGTTCCCAAGAAAGCTAAGGTAACTGAGCTAAACGACTACCGCCCCGTAGCACTCACTTCCGTCATCATGAAGTGCTTTGAGAGACTAGTCAAAGACCATATCACCTCCACCCTACCTGACACCCTAGACCCACTCCAATTTGCTTACCGCCCAAATAGGTCCACAGACGATGCAATCTCAACCACACTGCACACTGCCCTAACCCATCTGGACAAGAGGAATACCTATGTGAGAATGCTGTTCATCGACTACAGCTCGGCATTCAACACCATAGTACCCTCCAAGCTCGTCATCAAGCTCGAGACCCTGGGTCTCGACCCCGCCCTGTGCAACTGGGTACTGGACTTCCTGACGGGCCGCCCCCAGGTGGTGAGGGTAGGCAACAACATCTCCTCCCCGCTGATCCTCAACACTGGGTCCCCACAAGGGTGCGTTCTGAGCCCTCTCCTGTACTCCCTGTTCACCCACGACTACGTGGCCACGCACGCCTCCAACTCAATCATCAAGTTTGCGGACGACACAACAGTGGTAGGCTTGATTACCAACAACGACGAGACGGCCTACAGGGAGGAGGTGAGGGCCCTTGGAGTGTGGTGTCAGGAAAATAACCTCACACTCAACGTCAACAAAACTAAGGAGATGATTGTGGACTTCAGGAAACAGCAGAGGGAACACCCCCCTATCCACATCGATGGAACAGTAGTGGAGAGGGTAGCAAGTTTTAAGTTCCTCGGCATACACATCGCAGACAAACTGAATTGGTCCACTCACACAGACAGCATCGTGAAGAAGGCTGAAGAAATTCGGCTTGTCACCAAAAGCACTTACAAACTTCTACAGATGCACAATCGAGAGCATCCTGGCGGGCTGTATCACCGCCTGGTACGGCAACTGCTCCACCCTCAACCGTAAGGCTCTCCAGAGGGTAGTGAGGTGTGCACAACGCATCACCGGGGCAAACTACCTGCCCTCCAGGACACCTACACCACCCGATGTTACAGGAAGGCCATAAAGATCATCAAGGACATCAACCACCCGAGCCACTGCCTGTTCACCCCGCTATCATCCAGAAGGCGAGGTCAGTACAGGTGCATCAAAGCTGGGACCGAGAGACTGAAAAACAGCTTCTATCTCAAGGCCATCAGACTATTAAACAGCCACCACTAACATTGAGTGGCTGCTGCCAACACACTGACACTGACACTGACTCAATGATGTAAATATATCACTAGCCACTTTAAACAATGCTACCTTATATAATGTTACTTACCCTACATTATTCATCTCATATGCATACGTATATACTGTACTCTATATCATCGACTGCATCCTTATGTAATACATGTATCACTAGCCACTTTAACTATGCCACTTTGTTTACATACTCATCTCATATGTATATACTGTACTCGATACCATCTACTGTATCTTGCCTATGCTGCTCTGTACCATCACTCATTCATATATCCTTATGTACATATTCTTTATCCCCTTACACTGTTTATAAGACAGTAGTTTTGGAATTGTTAGTTAGATTACTTGTTGGTTATTACTGCATTGTCGGAACTAGAAGCACAAGCATTTCGCTACACTCGCATTAACATCTGCTAACCATGTGTATGTGACAAATAAAATTTGATTTGATTTGATTTGATAATAAAGGGAAAAAAGTGACCTCATTTTCTATCATTTAGTGGAGTTGCTACAATTCTCTATCATATTTTACTACAGGCCTCTGTCTGTTTTTACATAAACTGAAATCAATTGTTTACTGCGGGGTCATTGACTGTATGTATGATTGCAAATGTCACCATTTCACAGAGGGGTCTAGGGAACCTGTCAGTCAACAAGGTTGTCACAACTTCCGCCGAAGTTGGCTCCCCTGCCTGTTCGGGCAGTGCTCGGCGGTCGTCGTCACCATCCTACTAGCCGCTACCGATCCCTTTTTCATTTGTTTGTTGGTTTTGTCTTATTAGTTTCACCTGTGTGTATTTTAGTTTAATTAGCTTCCCTATATATAGTAGGTTGTCCTGCCCTTGTTTTGTGTGGGATTGTTTTTGTTACACTGTTGGATTGTGGTTTTCATGTGTGTATTCTCTGGACTGTTTGGTCCTGTGTTTGGGCTGGTCTATTCTATGCGCCCTGTATGTTGGCGTGACCGTTTTTTGGCCAGAGAATAAATTCACGATATACTGAACCCTGCTCTCTGCGCCTGATTCCAACCAACCACTCCTAGTATCCCGTGACAAAGGTAGCCATACAGGTCAGTCAGCAAGGTAGCCCTACAGGTGAGTCAACAAGGTAGCCCTACAAGTCAGTCAACAAGGTAGCCCTACAGGTCGGTCAGCATGGTAGCTCTACAGGTCAGTCAGCGTGGTAGCCCTACAGGTCAGTCAGCATGGTAGCCCTACAGGTCAATCAGCATGGTAGCCCTACAGGTCAGTCAACAAGGTAGCCCTATAGGTCAGTCAGCAAGGCAGCCCTACAGGTTACTGTTATACCAGTTTGGTCAATCCTTCAGTGCTAAGTCTACTGAAATGTCACTTTACCACAATAAACACTATAATCACTGCAGTTGTCACACTATTAAGACTATGCTGCTATACAGTCACTGACTCACACACCTGAATCCCATGGTGTGTGTGTGTGTGTGTGTGTGTGTGTGTGTGTGTGTGTGTGGTGTGTGTGTGTGTGTGTGTGTGTGTGTGTGTGTGTGTGTGTGTGTGTGTGTGTGTGTGTGTGTGTGTGTGTCTATAGCAGTGTGTTACTTTCCCTATGATTCAATTGTTTAGTAGTTCACATTCAAATAGGCTGCCCTGACTCCTTGACCATAAAGTCTCCCTGTTGTTTGTGGAGATACAGTCCCTGCCCTGTCTTGACAGCATTGTCCTGTGTTCCTTGTCAAATATGTGTGAGCCGAGGATAGTCTGTTGGGCTGTTAGGGAGGGACCTCTGTAATGCCATGCAAAACTAGCAAGCCGCTGTAGGAGCTATGAAACCCGAGCTAATCTAACCTGCTCCTAGTGCTGCCTGCAGGCCTTAGAGCTAAATTACAGGACCTCATACCTCACCGAACTGGTAGAGAAATCATATATTTGTTTGTATGATTGTGTCAGAGGTTGGACATTCTACTAAATTCAAGATATATATGCATCCCATCGTCGTTATCTAATAAGTACCCATTTCACACTTCATTTAAAAAATGACCATGCCAATAAAGTGTATTAGGTTGGAATCACTAGCTGGGGTTCTTGCTCCCAGTGTGTGGGTGTGTGCATGTGTGTGGGTGTGTGTGTGAAATCCAAGCGACCCAAGCCCAGCTCCAAGCCACAGTGTGAAAGTGATACAAACCCTGTGATCAGTGTCTTTGTTCAACACACCAGTCTGTCTTCATGTCAGGGTGTCAGAGCAACAGAACAGAGACAGACCTTTACAGCTACTAGGTCTACATGAAACAAACAGCTTATATTGTCTATACCATAAAATGTGAAGTTAAGACTGGTTAACCAAGCCAGTAAGGGTTATTCCAAATGGAGTCCCATGGTTGGACATTCTACTAAATTCAAGATATCTATATATCCCATCACCATTATCTAATGAGCACCCATTTCACACTTAATAAGGCCCTGCCCCGCCCCCTTTCGGAAAAGCTTACCACGACTCCATTTTCCAGCTTCTTCAGGCAGAAGTTTGCATCCTGTAGCTCCAACTCCAAAAGTTCTGGGACACTGTGAAGTCCATGGAGAACAAGAGCACCTCCTCCCAGCTGCCCACTGCACTGAGGCTAGGTAACACGGTCACCACCGATAAATCCATGATTATCGAAAACTTCAATAAGCATTTCTCAACGGCTGGCCATGCCTTCCGCCTGGCTACTCCAACCTCGGCCAACAGCTCCGCCCCCCGGCAGCTCCTCGCCCAAGCCTCTCCAGGTTCTCCTTTACCCAAATCCAGATAGCAGATGTTCTGAAAGAGCTGCAAAACCTGGACCCGTACAAATCAGCTGGGCTTGACAATCTGGACCCCCTATTTCTGAAACTATCCGCCGCCATTGTCGCAACCCCTATTACCAGCCTGTTCAACCTCTCTTTCATATCGTCTGAGATCCCCAAGGATTGGAAAGCTGCCGCAGTCATCCCCCTCTTCAAAGGGGGAGACACCCTGGACCCAAACTGTTACAGACCTATATCCATCCTGCCCTGCCTATCTAAGGTCTTCGAAAGCCAAGTCAACAAACAGGTCACTGACCATCTCGAATCCCACCGTACCTTCTCCGCTGTGCAATCTGGTTTCCGAGCCGGTCACGGGTGCACCTCAGCCACACTCAAGGTACTAAACGATATCATAACCGCCATCGATAAAAGACAGTACTGTGCAGCCGTCTTCATTGACCTTGCCAAGGCTTTCGACTCTGTCAATCACCATATTCTTATCGGCAGACTCAGTAGCCTCGGTTTTGCCTGGTTCACCAATTACTTTGCAGACAGAGTTCAGTGTGTCAAATCGGAGGGCATGATGTCCGGTCCTCTGGCAGTCTCTATGGGGGTGCCACAGGGTTCAATTCTCGGGCCGACTCTTTTCTCTGTATATATCAATGATGTTGCTCTTGCTGCGGGCGATTCCCTGATCCACCTCTACGCAGACGACACCATTCTATATACTTTCGGCCCGTCATTGGACACTGTGCTATCTAACCTCCAAACAAGCTTCAATGCCATACAACACTCCTTCCGTGGCCTCCAACTGCTCTTAAACGCTAGTAAAACCAAATGCATGCTTTTCAACCGATCGCTGCCTGCACCCGCATGCCCGACTAGCATCACCACCCTGGATGGTTCCGACCTTGAATATGTGGACATCTATAAGTACCTAGGTGTCTGGCTAGACTGCAAACTCTCCTTCCAGACTCATATCAAACATCTCCAATCGAAACTCAAATCAAGAGTCGGCTTTCTATTCCGCAACAAAGCCTCCTTCACTCACGCCGCCAAGCTTACCCTAGTAAAACTGACTATCCACCGATCCTCGACTTCGGCGATGTCATCTACAAAATGGCTTCCAACACTCTACTCAGCAAACTGGATGCAGTCTATCACAGTGCCATCCGTTTTGTCACTAAAGCACCTTATACCACCCACCACTGCGACCTGTATGCTCTAGTCGGCTGGCCCTCGTTACATATTCGTCGCCAGACCCACTGGCTCCAGGTCATCTACAAGTCCATGCTAGGTAAAGCTCCGCCTTATCTCAGTTCACTGGTCACGATGGCAACACCCATCCGTAGCACGCGCTCCAGCAGGTGTATCTCACTGATCATCCCTAAAGCCAACACCTCATTTGGCCGCCTTTCGTTCCAGTACTCTGCTGCCTGTGACTGGAACGAATTGCAAAAATCGCTGAAGTTGGAGACTTTTATCTCCCTCACCAACTTCAAACATCAGCTATCTGAGCAGCTAACCGATCGCTGCAGCTGTACATAGTCTATTGGTAAATAGCCCACCCATTTTCACCTACCTCATCCCCATACTGTTTTTATTTATTTACTTTTCTGCTCTTTTGCACACCAATATCTCTACCTGTACATGACCATCTGATCATTTATCACTCCAGTGTTAATCTGCAAAATTGTAATTATTCGCCTACCTCCTCATTCCTTTTGCACACATTGTATATAGATTCCCCCCTTTGTTTTCTACTGTGTTATTGACTTGTTAATTGTTTATTCCATGTGTAACTCTGTGTTGTCTGCTCACACTGCTATGCTTTATCTTGGCCAGGTCGCAGTTGCAAATGAGAACTTGTTCTCAACTAGCCTACCTGGTTAAATAAAGGTGAAATAAAAAATAAAAATAAAAATTTGTTGATCCCTGCCTACAGACAGAAACTAAAACAAGAGGCTCCCACGCTGAGGTCTGTCCAACGCTGGTCCGACCAAGCTGACTCCACACTCCAAGACTGCTTCCATCACGTGGACTGGGATATGTTTCATATTGCGTCAGATAACAACATTGACGAATACGCTGATTCGGTGTGCGAGTTCATTAGAACGTGCGTTGAAGATGTCGTTCCCATAGCAACGATTAAAACATTCCCTAACCAGAAACCGTGGATTGATGGCAGCATTCGCGTGAAACTGAAAGCGCGAACCACTGCTTTTAATCAGGGCAAGGTGTCTGGTAACATGACCGAATACAAACAGTGCAACTATTCCCTCCGCAAGGCTATCAAACAAGCTAAGCGTCAGTACAGAGACAAAGTAGAATCTCAATTCAACGGCTCAGACACAAGAGGCATGTGGCAGGGTCTACAGTCGATCACGGACTACAGGAAGAAATCAAGCCCAGTCACGGACCAGGATGTCTTGCTCCCAGGCAGACTAAATAACTTTTTGCCCGCTTTGAGGACAATACAGTGCCACTGACACGGCCTGCAACGAAAACATGCGGTCTCTCCTTCACTGCAGCCGAGGTGAGTAAGACATTTAAACGTGTTAACCCTCGCAAGGCTGCAGGCCCAGACGGCATCCCCAGCCGCGCCCTCAGAGCATGCGCAGACCAGCTGGCCGGTGTGTTTACGGACATATTCAATCAATCCCTATACCAGTCTGCTGTTCCCACATGCTTCAAGAGGGCCACCATTGTTCCTGTTCCCAAGAAAGCTAAGGTAACTGAGCTAAACGACTACCGCCCCGTAGCACTCACTTCCGTCATCATGAAGTGCTTTGAGAGACTAGTCAAAGACCATATCACCTCCACCCTACCTGACACCCTAGACCCACTCCAATTTGCTTACCGCCCAAATAGGTCCACAGACGATGCAATCTCAACCACACTGCACACTGCCCTAACCCATCTGGACAAGAGGAATACCTATGTGAGAATGCTGTTCATCGACTACAGCTCGGCATTCAACACCATAGTACCCTCCAAGCTCGTCATCAAGCTCGAGACCCTGGGTCTCGACCCCCCCTGTGCAACTGGGTACTGGACTTCCTGACGGGCCGCCCCCAGGTGGTGAGGGTAGGCAACAACATCTCCTCCCCGCTGATCCTCAACACTGGGTCCCCACAAGGGTGCGTTCTGAGCCCTCTCCTGTACTCCCTGTTCACCCACGACTACGTGGCCACGCACGCCTCCAACTCAATCATCAAGTTTGCGGACGACACAACAGTGGTAGGCTTGATTACCAACAACGACGAGACGGCCTACAGGGAGGAGGTGAGGGCCCTTGGAGTGTGGTGTCAGGAAAATAACCTCACACTCAACGTCAACAAAACTAAGGAGATGATTGTGGACTTCAGGAAACAGCAGAGGGAACACCCCCCTATCCACATCGATGGAACAGTAGTGGAGAGGGTAGCAAGTTTTAAGTTCCTCGGCATACACATCGCAGACAAACTGAATTGGTCCACTCACACAGACAGCATCGTGAAGAAGGCTGAAGAAATTCGGCTTGTCACCAAAAGCACTTACAAACTTCTACAGATGCACAATCGAGAGCATCCTGGCGGGCTGTATCACCGCCTGGTACGGCAACTGCTCCACCCTCAACCGTAAGGCTCTCCAGAGGGTAGTGAGGTGTGCACAACGCATCACCGGGGGCAAACTACCTGCCCTCCAGGACACCTACACCACCCGATGTTACAGGAAGGCCATAAAGATCATCAAGGACATCAACCACCCGAGCCACTGCCTGTTCACCCCGCTATCATCCAGAAGGCGAGGTCAGTACAGGTGCATCAAAGCTGGGACCGAGAGACTGAAAAACAGCTTCTATCTCAAGGCCATCAGACTATTAAACAGCCACCACTAACATTGAGTGGCTGCTGCCAACACACTGACACTGACACTGACTCAATGATGTAAATATATCACTAGCCACTTTAAACAATGCTACCTTATATAATGTTACTTACCCTACATTATTCATCTCATATGCATACGTATATACTGTACTCTATATCATCGACTGCATCCTTATGTAATACATGTATCACTAGCCACTTTAACTATGCCACTTTGTTTACATACTCATCTCATATGTATATACTGTACTCGATACCATCTACTGTATCTTGCCTATGCTGCTCTGTACCATCACTCATTCATATATCCTTATGTACATATTCTTTATCCCCTTACACTGTTTATAAGACAGTAGTTTTGGAATTGTTAGTTAGATTACTTGTTGGTTATTACTGCATTGTCGGAACTAGAAGCACAAGCATTTCGCTACACTCGCATTAACATCTGCTAACCATGTGTATGTGACAAATAAAATTTGATTTGATTTGATTTGATAATAAAGGGAAAAAAGTGACCTCATTTTCTATCATTTAGTGGAGTTGCTACAATTCTCTATCATATTTTACTACAGGCCTCTGTCTGTTTTTACATAAACTGAAATCAATTGTTTACTGCGGGGTCATTGACTGTATGTATGATTGCAAATGTCACCATTTCACAGAGGGGTCTAGGGAACCTGTCAGTCAACAAGGTTGTCACAACTTCCGCCGAAGTTGGCTCCCCTGCCTGTTCGGGCAGTGCTCGGCGGTCGTCGTCACCATCCTACTAGCCGCTACCGATCCCTTTTTCATTTGTTTGTTGGTTTTGTCTTATTAGTTTCACCTGTGTGTATTTTAGTTTAATTAGCTTCCCTATATATAGTAGGTTGTCCTGCCCTTGTTTTGTGTGGGATTGTTTTTGTTACACTGTTGGATTGTGGTTTTCATGTGTGTATTCTCTGGACTGTTTGGTCCTGTGTTTGGGCTGGTCTATTCTATGCGCCCTGTATGTTGGCGTGACCGTTTTTTGGCCAGAGAATAAATTCACGATATACTGAACCCTGCTCTCTGCGCCTGATTCCAACCAACCACTCCTAGTATCCCGTGACAAAGGTAGCCATACAGGTCAGTCAGCAAGGTAGCCCTACAGGTGAGTCAACAAGGTAGCCCTACAAGTCAGTCAACAAGGTAGCCCTACAGGTCGGTCAGCATGGTAGCTCTACAGGTCAGTCAGCGTGGTAGCCCTACAGGTCAGTCAGCATGGTAGCCCTACAGGTCAATCAGCATGGTAGCCCTACAGGTCAGTCAACAAGGTAGCCCTATAGGTCAGTCAGCAAGGCAGCCCTACAGGTTACTGTTATACCAGTTTGGTCAATCCTTCAGTGCTAAGTCTACTGAAATGTCACTTTACCACAATAAACACTATAATCACTGCAGTTGTCACACTATTAAGACTATGCTGCTATACAGTCACTGACTCACACACCCTGAATCCCATGGTGTGTGTGTGTGTGTGTGTGTGTGTGTGTGTGTGTGTGTGTGTGTGTGTGTGTGTGTGTGTGTGTGTGTGTGTGTGTGTGTGTGTGTGTGTGTGTGTGTGTGTCTATAGCAGTGTGTTACTTTCCCTATGATTCAATTGTTTAGTAGTTCACATTCAAATAGGCTGCCCTGACTCCTTGACCATAAAGTCTCCCTGTTGTTTGTGGAGATACAGTCCCTGCCCTGTCTTGACAGCATTGTCCTGTGTTCCTTGTCAAATATGTGTGAGCCGAGGATAGTCTGTTGGGCTGTTAGGGAGGGACCTCTGTAATGCCATGCAAAACTAGCAAGCCGCTGTAGGAGCTATGAAACCCGAGCTAATCTAACCTGCTCCTAGTGCTGCCTGCAGGCCTTAGAGCTAAATTACAGGACCTCATACCTCACCGAACTGGTAGAGAAATCATATATTTGTTTGTATGATTGTGTCAGAGGTTGGACATTCTACTAAATTCAAGATATATATGCATCCCATCGTCGTTATCTAATAAGTACCCATTTCACACTTCATTTAAAAAATGACCATGCCAATAAAGTGTATTAGGTTGGAATCACTAGCTGGGGTTCTTGCTCCCAGTGTGTGGGTGTGTGCATGTGTGTGGGTGTGTGTGTGAAATCCAAGCGACCCAAGCCCAGCTCCAAGCCACAGTGTGAAAGTGATACAAACCCTGTGATCAGTGTCTTTGTTCAACACACCAGTCTGTCTTCATGTCAGGGTGTCAGAGCAACAGAACAGAGACAGACCTTTACAGCTACTAGGTCTACATGAAACAAACAGCTTATATTGTCTATACCATAAAATGTGAAGTTAAGACTGGTTAACCAAGCCAGTAAGGGTTATTCCAAATGGAGTCCCATGGTTGGACATTCTACTAAATTCAAGATATCTATATATCCCATCACCATTATCTAATGAGCACCCATTTCACACTTAATAAGGCCCTGCCCCGCCCCCCTTTCGGAAAAGCTTACCACGACTCCATTTTCCAGCTTCTTCAGGCAGAAGTTTGCATCCTGTAGCTCCAACTCCAAAAAGTTCTGGGACACTGTGAAGTCCATGGAGAACAAGAGCACCTCCTCCCAGCTGCCCACTGCACTGAGGCTAGGTAACACGGTCACCACCGATAAATCCATGATTATCGAAAACTTCAATAAGCATTTCTCAACGGCTGGCCATGCCTTCCGCCTGGCTACTCCAACCTCGGCCAACAGCTCCGCCCCCGGCAGCTCCTCGCCCAAGCCTCTCCAGGTTCTCCTTTACCCAAATCCAGATAGCAGATGTTCTGAAAGAGCTGCAAAACCTGGACCCGTACAAATCAGCTGGGCTTGACAATCTGGACCCCCTATTTCTGAAACTATCCGCCGCCATTGTCGCAACCCCTATTACCAGCCTGTTCAACCTCTCTTTCATATCGTCTGAGATCCCCAAGGATTGGAAAGCTGCCGCAGTCATCCCCCTCTTCAAAGGGGGAGACACCCTGGACCCAAACTGTTACAGACCTATATCCATCCTGCCCTGCCTATCTAAGGTCTTCGAAAGCCAAGTCAACAAACAGGTCACTGACCATCTCGAATCCCACCGTACCTTCTCCGCTGTGCAATCTGGTTTCCGAGCCGGTCACGGGTGCACCTCAGCCACACTCAAGGTACTAAACGATATCATAACCGCCATCGATAAAAGACAGTACTGTGCAGCCGTCTTCATTGACCTTGCCAAGGCTTTCGACTCTGTCAATCACCATATTCTTATCGGCAGACTCAGTAGCCTCGGTTTTGCCTGGTTCACCAATTACTTTGCAGACAGAGTTCAGTGTGTCAAATCGGAGGGCATGATGTCCGGTCCTCTGGCAGTCTCTATGGGGGTGCCACAGGGTTCAATTCTCGGGCCGACTCTTTTCTCTGTATATATCAATGATGTTGCTCTTGCTGCGGGCGATTCCCTGATCCACCTCTACGCAGACGACACCATTCTATATACTTTCGGCCCGTCATTGGACACTGTGCTATCTAACCTCCAAACAAGCTTCAATGCCATACAACACTCCTTCCGTGGCCTCCAACTGCTCTTAAACGCTAGTAAAACCAAATGCATGCTTTTCAACCGATCGCTGCCTGCACCCGCATGCCCGACTAGCATCACCACCCTGGATGGTTCCGACCTTGAATATGTGGACATCTATAAGTACCTAGGTGTCTGGCTAGACTGCAAACTCTCCTTCCAGACTCATATCAAACATCTCCAATCGAAACTCAAATCAAGAGTCGGCTTTCTATTCCGCAACAAAGCCTCCTTCACTCACGCCGCCAAGCTTACCCTAGTAAAACTGACTATCCACCGATCCTCGACTTCGGCGATGTCATCTACAAAATGGCTTCCAACACTCTACTCAGCAAACTGGATGCAGTCTATCACAGTGCCATCCGTTTTGTCACTAAAGCACCTTATACCACCCACCACTGCGACCTGTATGCTCTAGTCGGCTGGCCCTCGTTACATATTCGTCGCCAGACCCACTGGCTCCAGGTCATCTACAAGTCCATGCTAGGTAAAGCTCCGCCTTATCTCAGTTCACTGGTCACGATGGCAACACCCATCCGTAGCACGCGCTCCAGCAGGTGTATCTCACTGATCATCCCTAAAGCCAACACCTCATTTGGCCGCCTTTCGTTCCAGTACTCTGCTGCCTGTGACTGGAACGAATTGCAAAAATCGCTGAAGTTGGAGACTTTTATCTCCCTCACCAACTTCAAACATCAGCTATCTGAGCAGCTAACCGATCGCTGCAGCTGTACATAGTCTATTGGTAAATAGCCCACCCATTTTCACCTACCTCATCCCCATACTGTTTTTATTTATTTACTTTTCTGCTCTTTTGCACACCAATATCTCTACCTGTACATGACCATCTGATCATTTATCACTCCAGTGTTAATCTGCAAAATTGTAATTATTCGCCTACCTCCTCATTCCTTTTGCACACATTGTATATAGACTCCCCCCTTTGTTTTCTACTGTGTTATTGACTTGTTAATTGTTTATTCCATGTGTAACTCTGTGTTGTCTGCTCACACTGCTATGCTTTATCTTGGCCAGGTCGCAGTTGCAAATGAGAACTTGTTCTCAACTAGCCTACCTGGTTAAATAAAGGTGAAATAAAAAAATTAAAAAAAAATTTGTTGATCCCTGCCTACAGACAGAAACTAAAACAAGAGGCTCCCACGCTGAGGTCTGTCCAACGCTGGTCCGACCAAGCTGACTCCACACTCCAAGACTGCTTCCATCACGTGGACTGGGATATGTTTCATATTGCGTCAGATAACAACATTGACGAATACGCTGATTCGGTGTGCGAGTTCATTAGAACGTGCGTTGAAGATGTCGTTCCCATAGCAACGATTAAAACATTCCTTAACCAGAAACCGTGGATTGATGGCAGCATTCGCGTGAAACTGAAAGCGCGAACCACTGCTTTTAATCAGGGCAAGGTGTCTGGTAACATGACCGAATACAAACAGTGCAACTATTCCCTCCGCAAGGCTATCAAACAAGCTAAGCGTCAGTACAGAGACAAAGTAGAATCTCAATTCAACGGCTCAGACACAAGAGGCATGTGGCAGGGTCTACAGTCGATCACGGACTACAGGAAGAAATCAAGCCCAGTCACGGACCAGGATGTCTTGCTCCCAGGCAGACTAAATAACTTTTTGCCCGCTTTGAGGACAATACAGTGCCACTGACACGGCCTGCAACGAAAACATGCGGTCTCTCCTTCACTGCAGCCGAGGTGAGTAAGACATTTAAACGTGTTAACCCTCGCAAGGCTGCAGGCCCAGACGGCATCCCCAGCCGCGCCCTCAGAGCATGCGCAGACCAGCTGGCCGGTGTGTTTACGGACATATTCAATCAATCCCTATACCAGTCTGCTGTTCCCACATGCTTCAAGAGGGCCACCATTGTTCCTGTTCCCAAGAAAGCTAAGGTAACTGAGCTAAACGACTACCGCCCGTAGCACTCACTTCCGTCATCATGAAGTGCTTTGAGAGACTAGTCAAAGACCATATCACCTCCACCCTACCTGACACCCTAGACCCACTCCAATTTGCTTACCGCCCAAATAGGTCCACAGACGATGCAATCTCAACCACACTGCACACTGCCCTAACCCATCTGGACAAGAGGAATACCTATGTGAGAATGCTGTTCATCGACTACAGCTCGGCATTCAACACCATAGTACCCTCCAAGCTCGTCATCAAGCTCGAGACCCTGGGTCTCGACCCCGCCCTGTGCAACTGGGTACTGGACTTCCTGACGGGCCGCCCCCAGGTGGTGAGGGTAGGCAACAACATCTCCTCCCCGCTGATCCTCAACACTGGGTCCCCACAAGGGTGCGTTCTGAGCCCTCTCCTGTACTCCCTGTTCACCCACGACTACGTGGCCACGCACGCCTCCAACTCAATCATCAAGTTTGCGGACGACACAACAGTGGTAGGCTTGATTACCAACAACGACGAGACGGCCTACAGGGAGGAGGTGAGGGCCCTTGGAGTGTGGTGTCAGGAAAATAACCTCACACTCAACGTCAACAAAACTAAGGAGATGATTGTGGACTTCAGGAAACAGCAGAGGGAACACCCCCCTATCCACATCGATGGAACAGTAGTGGAGAGGGTAGCAAGTTTTAAGTTCCTCGGCATACACATCGCAGACAAACTGAATTGGTCCACTCACACAGACAGCATCGTGAAGAAGGCTGAAGAAATTCGGCTTGTCACCAAAAGCACTTACAAACTTCTACAGATGCACAATCGAGAGCATCCTGGCGGGCTGTATCACCGCCTGGTACGGCAACTGCTCCACCCTCAACCGTAAGGCTCTCCAGAGGGTAGTGAGGTGTGCACAACGCATCACCGGGGGCAAACTACCTGCCCTCCAGGACACCTACACCACCCGATGTTACAGGAAGGCCATAAAGATCATCAAGGACATCAACCACCCGAGCCACTGCCTGTTCACCCCGCTATCATCCAGAAGGCGAGGTCAGTACAGGTGCATCAAAGCTGGGACCGAGAGACTGAAAAACAGCTTCTATCTCAAGGCCATCAGACTATTAAACAGCCACCACTAACATTGAGTGGCTGCTGCCAACACACTGACACTGACACTGACTCAATGATGTAAATATATCACTAGCCACTTTAAACAATGCTACCTTATATAATGTTACTTACCCTACATTATTCATCTCATATGCATACGTATATACTGTACTCTATATCATCGACTGCATCCTTATGTAATACATGTATCACTAGCCACTTTAACTATGCCACTTTGTTTACATACTCATCTCATATGTATATACTGTACTCGATACCATCTACTGTATCTTGCCTATGCTGCTCTGTACCATCACTCATTCATATATCCTTATGTACATATTCTTTATCCCCTTACACTGTTTATAAGACAGTAGTTTTGGAATTGTTAGTTAGATTACTTGTTGGTTATTACTGCATTGTCGGAACTAGAAGCACAAGCATTTCGCTACACTCGCATTAACATCTGCTAACCATGTGTATGTGACAAATAAAATTTGATTTGATTTGATTTGATAATAAAGGGAAAAAAGTGACCTCATTTTCTATCATTTAGTGGAGTTGCTACAATTCTCTATCATATTTTACTACAGGCCTCTGTCTGTTTTTACATAAACTGAAATCAATTGTTTACTGCTGGGGTCATTGACTGTATGTATGATTGCAAATGTCACCATTTCACAGAGGGGTCTAGGGAACCTGTCAGTCAACAAGGTTGTCACAACTTCCGCCGAAGTTGGCTCCCCTGCCTGTTCGGGCAGTGCTCGGCGGTCGTCGTCACCATCCTACTAGCCGCTACCGATCCCTTTTTCATTTGTTTGTTGGTTTTGTCTTATTAGTTTCACCTGTGTGTATTTTAGTTTAATTAGCTTCCCTATATATAGTAGGTTGTCCTGCCCTTGTTTTGTGTGGGATTGTTTTTGTTACACTGTTGGATTGTGGTTTTCATGTGTGTATTCTCTGGACTGTTTGGTCCTGTGTTTGGGCTGGTCTATTCTATGCGCCCTGTATGTTGGCGTGACCGTTTTTTGGCCAGAGAATAAATTCACGATATACTGAACCCTGCTCTCTGCGCCTGATTCCAACCAACCACTCCTAGTATCCCGTGACAAAGGTAGCCATACAGGTCAGTCAGCAAGGTAGCCCTACAGGTGAGTCAACAAGGTAGCCCTACAAGTCAGTCAACAAGGTAGCCCTACAGGTCGGTCAGCATGGTAGCTCTACAGGTCAGTCAGCGTGGTAGCCCTACAGGTCAGTCAGCATGGTAGCCCTACAGGTCAATCAGCATGGTAGCCCTACAGGTCAGTCAACAAGGTAGCCCTATAGGTCAGTCAGCAAGGCAGCCCTACAGGTTACTGTTATACCAGTTTGGTCAATCCTTCAGTGCTAAGTCTACTGAAATGTCACTTTACCACAATAAACACTATAATCACTGCAGTTGTCACACTATTAAGACTATGCTGCTATACAGTCACTGACTCACACACCCTGAATCCCATGGTGTGTGTGTGTGTGTGTGTGTGTGTGTGTGTGTGTGTGTGTGTGTGTGTGTGTGTGTGTGTGTGTGTGTGTGTGTGTGTGTGTGTGTGTCTATAGCAGTGTGTTACTTTCCCTATGATTCAATTGTTTAGTAGTTCACATTCAAATAGGCTGCCCTGACTCCTTGACCATAAAGTCTCCCTGTTGTTTGTGGAGATACAGTCCCTGCCCTGTCTTGACAGCATTGTCCTGTGTTCCTTGTCAAATATGTGTGAGCCGAGGATAGTCTGTTGGGCTGTTAGGGAGGGACCTCTGTAATGCCATGCAAAACTAGCAAGCCGCTGTAGGAGCTATGAAACCCGAGCTAATCTAACCTGCTCCTAGTGCTGCCTGCAGGCCTTAGAGCTAAATTACAGGACCTCATACCTCACCGAACTGGTAGAGAAATCATATATTTGTTTGTATGATTGTGTCAGAGGTTGGACATTCTACTAAATTCAAGATATATATGCATCCCATCGTCGTTATCTAATAAGTACCCATTTCACACTTCATTTAAAAAATGACCATGCCAATAAAGTGTATTAGGTTGGAATCACTAGCTGGGGTTCTTGCTCCCAGTGTGTGGGTGTGTGCATGTGTGTGGGTGTGTGTGTGAAATCCAAGCGACCCAAGCCCAGCTCCAAGCCACAGTGTGAAAGTGATACAAACCCTGTGATCAGTGTCTTTGTTCAACACACCAGTCTGTCTTCATGTCAGGGTGTCAGAGCAACAGAACAGAGACAGACCTTTACAGCTACTAGGTCTACATGAAACAAACAGCTTATATTGTCTATACCATAAAATGTGAAGTTAAGACTGGTTAACCAAGCCAGTAAGGGTTATTCCAAATGGAGTCCCATGGTTGGACATTCTACTAAATTCAAGATATCTATATATCCCATCACCATTATCTAATGAGCACCCATTTCACACTTAATAAGGCCCTGCCCCGCCCCCCTTTCGGAAAAGCTTACCACGACTCCATTTTCCAGCTTCTTCAGGCAGAAGTTTGCATCCTGTAGCTCCAACTCCAAAAAGTTCTGGGACACTGTGAAGTCCATGGAGAACAAGAGCACCTCCTCCCAGCTGCCCACTGCACTGAGGCTAGGTAACACGGTCACCACCGATAAATCCATGATTATCGAAAACTTCAATAAGCATTTCTCAACGGCTGGCCATGCCTTCCGCCTGGCTACTCCAACCTCGGCCAACAGCTCCGCCCCCGGCAGCTCCTCGCCCAAGCCTCTCCAGGTTCTCCTTTACCCAAATCCAGATAGCAGATGTTCTGAAAGAGCTGCAAAACCTGGACCCGTACAAATCAGCTGGGCTTGACAATCTGGACCCCCTATTTCTGAAACTATCCGCCGCCATTGTCGCAACCCCTATTACCAGCCTGTTCAACCTCTCTTTCATATCGTCTGAGATCCCCAAGGATTGGAAAGCTGCCGCAGTCATCCCCCTCTTCAAAGGGGGAGACACCCTGGACCCAAACTGTTACAGACCTATATCCATCCTGCCCTGCCTATCTAAGGTCTTCGAAAGCCAAGTCAACAAACAGGTCACTGACCATCTCGAATCCCACCGTACCTTCTCCGCTGTGCAATCTGGTTTCCGAGCCGGTCACGGGTGCACCTCAGCCACACTCAAGGTACTAAACGATATCATAACCGCCATCGATAAAAGACAGTACTGTGCAGCCGTCTTCATTGACCTTGCCAAGGCTTTCGACTCTGTCAATCACCATATTCTTATCGGCAGACTCAGTAGCCTCGGTTTTTCGGATGACTGCCTTGCCTGGTTCACCAATTACTTTGCAGACAGAGTTCAGTGTGTCAAATCGGAGGGCATGATGTCCGGTCCTCTGGCAGTCTCTATGGGGGTGCCACAGGGTTCAATTCTCGGGCCGACTCTTTTCTCTGTATATATCAATGATGTTGCTCTTGCTGCGGGCGATTCCCTGATCCACCTCTACGCAGACGACACCATTCTATATACTTTCGGCCCGTCATTGGACACTGTGCTATCTAACCTCCAAACAAGCTTCAATGCCATACAACACTCCTTCCGTGGCCTCCAACTGCTCTTAAACGCTAGTAAAACCAAATGCATGCTTTTCAACCGATCGCTGCCTGCACCCGCATGCCCGACTAGCATCACCACCCTGGATGGTTCCGACCTTGAATATGTGGACATCTATAAGTACCTAGGTGTCTGGCTAGACTGCAAACTCTCCTTCCAGACTCATATCAAACATCTCCAATCGAAACTCAAATCAAGAGTCGGCTTTCTATTCCGCAACAAAGCCTCCTTCACTCACGCCGCCAAGCTTACCCTAGTAAAACTGACTATCCACCGATCCTCGACTTCGGCGATGTCATCTACAAAATGGCTTCCAACACTCTACTCAGCAAACTGGATGCAGTCTATCACAGTGCCATCCGTTTTGTCACTAAAGCACCTTATACCACCCACCACTGCGACCTGTATGCTCTAGTCGGCTGGCCCTCGTTACATATTCGTCGCCAGACCCACTGGCTCCAGGTCATCTACAAGTCCATGCTAGGTAAAGCTCCGCCTTATCTCAGTTCACTGGTCACGATGGCAACACCCATCCGTAGCACGCGCTCCAGCAGGTGTATCTCACTGATCATCCCTAAAGCCAACACCTCATTTGGCCGCCTTTCGTTCCAGTACTCTGCTGCCTGTGACTGGAACGAATTGCAAAAATCGCTGAAGTTGGAGACTTTTATCTCCCTCACCAACTTCAAACATCAGCTATCTGAGCAGCTAACCGATCGCTGCAGCTGTACATAGTCTATTGGTAAATAGCCCACCCATTTTCACCTACCTCATCCCCATACTGTTTTTATTTATTTACTTTTCTGCTCTTTTGCACACCAATATCTCTACCTGTACATGACCATCTGATCATTTATCACTCCAGTGTTAATCTGCAAAATTGTAATTATTCGCCTACCTCCTCATTCCTTTTGCACACATTGTATATAGATTCCCCCCTTTGTTTTCTACTGTGTTATTGACTTGTTAATTGTTTATTCCATGTGTAACTCTGTGTTGTCTGCTCACACTGCTATGCTTTATCTTGGCCAGGTCGCAGTTGCAAATGAGAACTTGTTCTCAACTAGCCTACCTGGTTAAATAAAGGTGAAATAAAAAATAAAAATAAAAATTTGTTGATCCCTGCCTACTGACAGAAACTAAAACAAGAGGCTCCCACACTGAGGTCTGTCCAACGCTGGTCCGACCAAGCTGACTCCACACTCCAAGACTGCTTCCATCACGTGGACTGGGATATGTTTCGTATTGCGTCAGATAACAACATTGACGAATACGCTGATTCGGTGTGCGAGTTCATTAGAACGTGCGTTGAAGATGTCGTTCCCATAGCAACGATTAAAACATTCCCTAACCAGAAACCGTGGATTGATGGCAGCATTCGCGTGAAACTGAAAGCGCGAACCACTGCTTTTAATCAGGGCAAGGTGTCTGGTAACATGACCGAATACAAACAGTGCAACTATTCCCTCCGCAAGGCTATCAAACAAGCTAAGCGTCAGTACAGAGACAAAGTAGAATCTCAATTCAACGGCTCAGACACAAGAGGCATGTGGCAGGGTCTACAGTCGATCACGGACTACAGGAAGAAATCAAGCCCAGTCACGGACCAGGATGTCTTGCTCCCAGGCAGACTAAATAACTTTTTTGCCCGCTTTGAGGACAATACAGTGCCACTGACACGGCCTGCAACGAAAACATGCGGTCTCTCCTTCACTGCAGCCGAGGTGAGTAAGACATTTAAACGTGTTAACCCTCGCAAGGCTGCAGGCCCAGACGGCATCCCCAGCCGCGCCCTCAGAGCATGCGCAGACCAGCTGGCCGGTGTGTTTACGGACATATTCAATCAATCCCTATACCAGTCTGCTGTTCCCACATGCTTCAAGAGGGCCACCATTGTTCCTGTTCCCAAGAAAGCTAAGGTAACTGAGCTAAACGACTACCGCCCCGTAGCACTCACTTCCGTCATCATGAAGTGCTTTGAGAGACTAGTCAAAGACCATATCACCTCCACCCTACCTGACACCCTAGACCCACTCCAATTTGCTTACCGCCCAAATAGGTCCACAGACGATGCAATCTCAACCACACTGCACACTGCCCTAACCCATCTGGACAAGAGGAATACCTATGTGAGAATGCTGTTCATCGACTACAGCTCGGCATTCAACACCATAGTACCCTCCAAGCTCGTCATCAAGCTCGAGACCCTGGGTCTCGACCCCGCCCTGTGCAACTGGGTACTGGACTTCCTGACGGGCCGCCCCCAGGTGGTGAGGGTAGGCAACAACATCTCCTCCCCGCTGATCCTCAACACTGGGTCCCCACAAGGGTGCGTTCTGAGCCCTCTCCTGTACTCCCTGTTCACCCACGACTACGTGGCCACGCACGCCTCCAACTCAATCATCAAGTTTGCGGACGACACAACAGTGGTAGGCTTGATTACCAACAACGACGAGACGGCCTACAGGGAGGAGGTGAGGGCCCTTGGAGTGTGGTGTCAGGAAAATAACCTCACATTCAACGTCAACAAAACTAAGGAGATGATTGTGGACTTCAGGAAACAGCAGAGGGAACACCCCCCTATCCACATCGATGGAACAGTAGTGGAGAGGGTAGCAAGTTTTAAGTTCCTCGGCATACACATCGCAGACAAACTGAATTGGTCCACTCACACAGACAGCATCGTGAAGAAGGCTGAAGAAATTCGGCTTGTCACCAAAAGCACTTACAAACTTCTACAGATGCACAATCGAGAGCATCCTGGCGGGCTGTATCACCGCCTGGTACGGCAACTGCTCCACCCTCAACCGTAAGGCTCTCCAGAGGGTAGTGAGGTGTGCACAACGCATCACCGGGGGCAAACTACCTGCCCTCCAGGACACCTACACCACCCGATGCTACAGGAAGGCCAAAAAGATCATCAAGGACATCAACCACCCGAGCCACTGCCTGTTCACCCCGCTATCATCCAGAAGGCGAGGTCAGTACAGGTGCATCAAAGCTGGGACCGAGAGACTGAAAAACAGCTTCTATCTCAAGGCCATCAGACTGTTAAACAGCCACCACTAACATTGAGTGGCTGCTGCCAACACACTGACACTGACACTGACTCAATGATGTAAATATATCACTAGCCACTTTAAACAATGCTACCTTATATAATGTTACTTACCCTACATTATTCATCTCATATGCATACGTATATACTGTACTCTATATCATCGACTGCATCCTTATGTAATACATGTATCACTAGCCACTTTAACTATGCCACTTTGTTTACATACTCATCTCATATGTATATACTGTACTCGATACCATCTACTGTATCTTGCCTATGCTGCTCTGTACCATCACTCATTCATATATCCTTATGTACATATTCTTTATCCCCTTACACTGTTTATAAGACAGTAGTTTTGGAATTGTTAGTTAGATTACTTGTTGGTTATTACTGCATTGTCGGAACTAGAAGCACAAGCATTTCGCTACACTCGCATTAACATCTGCTAACCATGTGTATGTGACAAATAAAATTTGATTTGATTTGATTTGATAATAAAGGGAAAAAAGTGACCTCATTTTCTATCATTTAGTGGAGTTGCTACAATTCTCTATCATATTTTACTACAGGCCTCTGTCTGTTTTTACATAAACTGAAATCAATTGTTTACTGCTGTGTCATTGACTGTATGTATGATTGCAAATGTCACCATTTCACAGAGGGGTCTAGGGAACCTGTCAGTCAACAAGGTTGTCACGACTTCCGCCGAAGTTGGCTCCCCTGCCTGTTCGGGCAGTGCTCGGTGGTCGTCGTCACCATCCTACTAGCCGCTACCGATCCCTTTTTCATTTGTTTGTTGGTTTTGTCTTATTAGTTTCACCTGTGTGTATTTTAGTTTAATTAGCTTCCCTATATATAGTAGGTTGTCCTGCCCTTGTTTTGTGTGGGATTGTTTTTGTTACACTGTTGGATTGTGGTTTTCATGTGTGTATTCTCTGGACTGTTTGGTCCTGTGTTTGGGCTGGTCTATTCTATGCGCCCTGTATGTTGGCGTGACCGTTTTTGGCCAGAGAATAAATTCACGATATACTGAACCCTGCTCTCTGCGCCTGATTCCAACCAACCACTCCTAGTATCCCGTGACAAAGGTAGCCATACAGGTCAGTCAGCAAGGTAGCCCTACAGGTGAGTCAACAAGGTAGCCCTACAAGTCAGTCAACAAGGTAGCCCTACAGGTCGGTCAGCATGGTAGCTCTACAGGTCAGTCAGCGTGGTAGCCCTACAGGTCAGTCAGCATGGTAGCCCTACAGGTCAATCAGCATGGTAGCCCTACAGGTCAGTCAACAAGGTAGCCCTATAGGTCAGTCAGCAAGGCAGCCCTACAGGTTACTGTTATACCAGTTTGGTCAATCCTTCAGTGCTAAGTCTACTGAAATGTCACTTTACCACAATAAACATTATAATCACTGCAGTTGTCACACTATTAAGACTATGCTGCTATACAGTCACTGACTCACACACCCTGAATCCCATGGTCTGTGTGTGTGTGTGTGTGTGTGTGTGTGTGTGTGTGTGTGTGTGTGTGTGTGTGTGTGTGTGTGTGTGTGTGTGTGTGTGTGTGTGTGTGTGTGTGTGTGTGTGTGTGTGTGTGTGTGTGTGTGTGTGTGTGTGTGTGTGTGTGTGAGAGCTAAACTACAGGACCTCATACCTCACCGAACTGGTAGAGCAATCATTTATTTGTTTTGTATGATTGTGTCAGAGGTTGTTTGGATTTGGATTCTAGCCTCTATTATGTTAATGCAAAGGAGAATAAGTTGTCAACACAGTCATGTTTGATTTGTCAAGGAGCAATTGAGTTGGCAAGAGAAGAAATGTGTGTCACAGGAGATGAGAGGAGAGGAGAAATTACCATACGACAGACCATGTGTTCACCCTGTACACGCTAATTGACACACAAATACACCAAAACAAAGACAAAGTCTTCACATTCATTATTGATTTAAAAAAAAGCCTTTTACTCAATTTGGCATGAGGGTCTGCAATACGAATTGATGGAAAGTAGTGTTGGGGGAAAAACATACAGTGGCAAGAAAAAGTATGTGAACCCTTTGGAATCCTTTGGAACCCTTTGGAACCCTTTGGAATCCTTCGTTCCAAGGTGGCGTCGAAGTCGGACGTGTGTTTTGTCCCATCCTATCCTGTGTAAATATCGTTTTCCTCATTTTTTCCGTATACATTTCGTATATATTTTAATCTCACTTTCCATCTACGGACTGCATTTACTATCCTGCAAACCGCCTCACCCAATGTGGTACGGATCTGCTATTTTTATACTTTAGAACCGGAACACCCATCAGAAGCTAGCTAGCTACTAGCTAATAGTCAGTTAGTCACTGCTAGCGGTCTTCACCGTTAACACTGACACCAGCTAGCCTCAGCTCAGTCAATACCTGCCAGTCTGCACAGCGCGATATCAACCCAGAGCATATCGGACTGCTTTTTCTCTACCACATCTCCGGATTCCTACCGCGTGCTCTGAACCTTTATACCAGACCACCTTTCCAGAAACAAGTCTCTCACCATTGCCGCTTGTTATAGACCCCCCCTCAGCCCCCAGCTGTGCCCTGGACACCATATGTGAATTGAATGCCCCCCCATCTATCTTCAGAGTTCATACTGTTAGGTGACCTAAACTGGGATATGCTTAACACCCTGGCCATCCTACAATCTCAGCTAGATGCCTTCAATCTCAAACAAATTTTCAAGGAATCCACCAGGTACAAACCTAAATCCGTAACCATGGGCACCCTCTTAGATATCATCCTGACCAACTTGCCCTCTAAATAGAACTCTGCTGTCTTCAACCAGGATCACAGGGATCACTGCCTCATTGCCTGCGTCCGTAATGGGTCCACGGTCAAGCGACCACCCCTCATCACTGTCAAACACTAAATAAAACACTTCAGCGAGCAGGCCTTTCTAATCGACCTGGCCCGGGTATCCCGGAAGGATATTGACCTCATCCCGTCAGTAGAGGATGCCTGGTTGCTCTTAAATAAGCATGTCCCCTTCAAAGACATGTAAAACTTAGAAAAGATATAGCCCTTGGTTCACCCCAGACTTGACTGCCCTTGACCAGCACAAAAACATCCTGTGGCGTTCTGCATTAGCATCGAATAGTCCCCGCAATATGCAACTGTTCAGGGAAGTCAGGAACCAATGTACACAGTCGGTTAGGAAAGCTAAGGCTAGCTTTTTCAAACAGAAATTCGCATCCTGTAGCACTAATTCCAAAATGTTTTGGGACACTGTAAAATCCATGGAGAATAAGAGCACCTCCTCCCAGCTTCCCACTGCAGTGAGGACAGGAAACACTGTCACCACCGATAAATCTATGATAATCGATCATTTCAATAAGCATTTTTCCATGGCTGGCCATGCTTTCCACCTGGCTACCCCTACCTCAGCAAACAGCTCCGCACCCCCTGCAGGAACTTACAAAATCCCCCCCCCTCCGCTTCTCCTTCACTCAAATCCAGCTTCGAACAAAAGAGATCTCAGACGACCTAAGATTAACAATGGTTGCCTTGCATGAAGCTGGGAAGCGTTACAAAAGTTTCTCTATAATCAGTCCACGGTGAGACAAATTGTCTATAAATGTAGAAATGTCAGCACTGTTGCTACTCTCCCTATGAGTGACCGTCCTGCAACGATGACTGCTAGAGCACAGCGCAGAATGCTCAATGAGGTTAAGAAGAATCCTAGAGTGTCAGCTAAAAGCATACAGAAATCTCTGGAAGATGCTAACATCTCTGTTGTCGAGTCCACAATAAAAAACACAATATCAAACACTAAACAAGAATGGTGTTCATGGGAGGACACCACGGAAGAAGCCATTGCTGTCCAGAAAAAACATTGCTCAACGTTTGAAGTTCGCAAAAGTGCACCTGTATGTTCCACAGCGCTACTGGCAAAATATTCTGTGGAGAGATGAAACTACAGTTGATTTGTTTGGAAGGAAGGAACACACAACACTGTGTGTGGAGAAAAAAAGGCACAGCACACAAACATCAAAACCTCATCCCAACTGTAAACTATGATGGAGGGAGCATCATGGTTTGGGGCTGCTTTGCTGCCTCAGGGCCTGGACAGCTTGCTATCATCGATGGAAAAATATTTATCAAGACATTTTGCAGGTGAATGTAAGGCTATCTGTCCACCAATTGAAGCTCAACAGAAGTTAGGTGATGCAACAGGACAACAACACAAAAGACAGAAGTAAATCAACAACAGAATGGCTTCAACAGAAGAAAATACACATTCTGGAGTGGCCCAGTCCGTCCTGACTTAATCCCGATTGAGATGCTGTGGCATGACCTCAAGAGAACAGTTCACACCAGACATTCCAAGAATATTGTGGAACTGAAACAGTTTTGTAAAGAGGAATGGTCCAAAATTCCTCCTGACCATTGCGCAGGTCTGATCCACAACTACAGAAAATGTTTGGTTGACGTTATTGCTGCCAAAGGAGGGTCAATCTGTTATTAAATCCAAGGGTTCACATACTTTTACCAACCTGTACTGTGAATGTTTACACTGTGTGTTCAATAAAGACATGAAAAATGATGATTGTTTGTGTGTTATTAGTTTAAGTAGACTGTGTTTGTCTATCGTTGTGACTTCGATCACATTTTATGACCAATTTATGCAGAAATTAATTCTAAAGGTTTCACATACTTTTTCTTCCCACTGTACAACGTTATGAAATCTGTGTACACAAACACCAAGTGTGCGGTTAAAATTGGCAAAAATCACACATATTTCTTTCCACAGGGCCATAGTTTGAGACAGGGATGCAGCTTTAGCCCCACCCTCTTCAACATCAGCACCACAGGTAACTTCCACAAAGCTGTGAACGATCTGAGAGACAAGGCAAGAAGGTCATTCTATGCCATCAAAAGGAACATAAATTTCAACGTACCAATTAGGATTTGGCTAAAAATACTTGAATCAGTCATAGAGCCCATTGCCCTTTATGGTTGTGAGGTCTGGGGTCCGCTCACCAACCAAGACTTCACAAAATGGGACAAACACCAAATTGAGACTCTGCATGCAGAATTCTGCAAAAATATCCTCCGTGTACAACGTAGAACACCAAATAAATAAATCAAATCAAATCAAATCAAATCAAATTTTATTTGTCACATACACATGGTTAGCAGATGTTAATGCGAGTGTAGCGAAATGCTTGTGCTTCTAGTTCCGACAATGCAGTAATAACGAGCAAGTAATCTAACTAACAATTCCAAAAAAAAAACTACTGTCATACACAGTGTAAGGTGTATGCATGCAGAGCAGAATTAGGCCGATACCCACTAATTATCAAAATCCAGAATCAAATCAAATCAAATTTTATTTGTCACATACACATGGTTAGCAGATGTTAGTGCGAGTGTAGCGAAATGCTTGTGCTTCTAGTTCCGACAATGCAGTAATAACCAACAAGTAATCTAACTAACAATTCCAAAACTACTGTCTTATACACAGTGTAAGGGGATAAAGAATATGTACATAAGGATATATGAATGAGTGATGGTACAGAGCAGCATAGGCAAGATACAGTAGATGGTATCGAGTACAGTATATACATATGAGATGAGTATGTAAACAAAGTGGCATAGTTAAAGTGGCTAGTGATACATGTATTACATAAGGATGCAGTCGATGATATAGAGTACAGTATATACGTATGCATATGAGATGAATAATGTAGGGTAAGTAACATTATATAAGGTAGCATTGTTTAAAGTGGCTAGTGATATATTTACATCATTTCCCATCAATTCCCATTATTAAAGTGGCTGGAGTTGAGTCAGTGTCAGTGTCAGTGTGTTGGCAGCAGCCACTCAATGTTAGTGGTGGCTGTTTAACAGTCTGATGGCCTTGAGATAGAAGCTGTTTTTCAGTCTCTCGGTCCCAGCTTTGATGCACCTGTACTGACCTCGCCTTCTGGATGATAGCGGGGTGAACAGGCAGTGGCTCGGGTGGTTGATGTCCTTGATGATCTTTATGGCCTTCCTGTAACATTGGGTGGTGTAGGTGTCCTGGAGGGCAGGTAGTTTGCCCCCGGTGATGCGTTGTGCAGACCTCACTACCCTCTGGAGAGCCTTACGGTTGAGGGCGGAGCAGTTGCCGTTCCAGGCGGTGATACAGCCCGCCAGGATGCTCTCGATTGTGCATCTGTAGAAGTTTGTGAGTGCTTTTGGTGACAAGCTGAATTTCTTCAGCCTCCTGAGGTTGAAGAGGCGCTGCTGCGCCTTCTTCACGATGCTGTCTGTGTGAGTGGACCAATTCAGTTTGTCTGTGATGTGTATGCCGAGGAACTTAAAACTTGCTACCCTCTCCACTGCTGTTCCATCAATGTAAAGAGCCGTTAAATTATATAACCACCTAAAAGGAAGCGATTCCCAAACCTTCCACAACAAAGCCATCACCTACAGAGAGATGAACCTGGAGAAGAGTCCCCTAAGCAAGCTGGTCCTGGGGCTCTGTTCACAAACACAAACACACCCTACAGAGCCTAAGGACAGCAACACAATTAGACCCAACCAAATCATGAGAAAACAAAAAGATAATTGCTTGACACATTGGAAAGAATTAACAAAAAAACAGAGCAAACTAGAATGCTATTTGGCCCTACACAGAGAGTACACAGCGGCAGAATACCTGACCACTGTGACTGACCCAAAATTAAGGAAAGCTTTGACTATGTACAGACTCAGTGAGCATAGCCTTGCTATTGAGAAAGGCCGCCGTAGGCAGACATGGCTCTCAAGAGAAGACAGGCTATGTGCTCACTGCCCACAAAAGGAGGTGGAAACTGAGCTGCACTTCCTAACCTCCTGCCCAATGTATGACCATATTAGAGAGACATATTTCCCTCAGATTACACAGATCCAAAGAATTCGAAAACAAATCCAATTTTGAAAAACTCCCATACCTACTGGGTGAAATTACACAGTGTGCCATCACAGCAGCAAGATTTGTGACCTTTTGCCACGAGGGCAACCAGTGAAGAACACACACCATTGTAAATACAACCCATATCTATGCTTATTTATTTTATCTTGTGTCCTTTACCATTTGTACATTGTTAAAATACTGTATATATATATATATATAATATGGCATTTGTAATGTCGTTATTGTTTTGAAACTTCTGTATGTGTGATGTTTACTGTTAATTTTTATTGTTTATTTCACTTTATATATTCACTTTATATATTATCTACCTCACTTGCTTTGGCAATGTTAACACATGTGTCCCATGCCAATAAAGCCCTTGAATTGAATTGAATTAAATTGAGAGAGAGAGAGAGAGAGAGAGAGAGAGAGAGAGAGAGAGAGAGAGAGAGAGAGAGAGAGAGAGAGACTGCGCCAGAGAGCTATAGAGAGAGAGAGAGAGAGCTAGAGAGAGTTTGAGTTTTAAAAAATCTTTATGGGGTCTGGGGGCCCACCACACAATAAATACTCATACGAAACCACAGTTACACATCAATTAAAAACACAACTCCAATTCCTCCTCCACAATAACTAAACACAACAGCCTCTGAATACCCCATATACTCAAAAACAGATCAATATTGTTGACAAGTTTATAATAGGCAAACTCAACCCTTAGTCTCGCTGCCAACATTCCTTCCAGCATTCCCACCACATCCACAGACCTTTGCACAGACATGGGACACCTTTACACATATTCTGTACATGGCCTTCTTTCCCACATCCTTGAACTCCCCCAGCTCCGGGGTATCGAAGGAAAGCAGCATCCCCACGTCCTCCTCAAATGCCCCCATCACAGCATTAACAATCAGTGCAGGGAACACATAATCCAGACCCTCCTTCCACCGATCAGAATTGGAAGTGTCAGTCACATACTGCATATGAAGCACTGGCAAGGAGTCGCAGACCTCATCGACGACCTTCCTCAGTAGGCGAGATGATCGGATCCCCGCTCTTTCTCCCAGCTCCTCCAACGATCTGCTCCTGCTCCGCATCAGATGACCCAGCTTGGTACACCCCACGCCTAACAGGCATGAACGTAGGCTAGCTGAACACAGAACACGGGACTGGATGGCAGTGTTGTGAAAAAGAGGCTCTTCAAAAAGTCACATCCCTGGTGGTGTGCCGGCCTTACAGGACTTGACAAAGACTCTCCAAGCCTGCATAACAGACTCATAAAATGGAGTCAGGCCAGACAAATCACCCCCCTCCAGCTTTAAGAGGAAAAGATGCTTGTCTAAGCCCAAACAGCCCACTCTCCTCATCAATATGTAGGCTGTTTCGACCCAGCTAGAACAGTCTCTTTACAACAATCTCTGGGCTGCTTGGATCCGGAAAGCCATGATTCTAGAGGAAATGTCCACCAGGCCTTGCCCACCCTCGTGGAGTGGCAGGTACAGGGCTGCAGCTTTAATCCAGTGTTGTCCAGACCAGAAGAAATTGACATGGGTCCTCTGAAGCTCTTGTATCAGACCCTTTGGTGGCTGTAACATCATTAGTCTGTGCCACAGGGTAGAAGCAGCAAGATTATTAGCTACCAGGACCTGTCCCCTATAAGACAGCTGGGGCAGCACCCATTTCCACCTTGACAGTCTGGCACACACTTTCTCCGCTACACCCTCCCAGTTCTTTTTCTGAAAGACATCGGAGCCTAGGAAAAAAAACAAAGTCTCCATCCCATCTCTGCCCCACTGAAGCCCCCCTGGTAGCCGTGGAGTGGACCCCATCTGAAGCTGACATGCCCACAGTGCTTCACTCTTTCCCTAATTGACTCTAGATGAGGAGGCCCCCTCATACACCTTTAACGTGTTTGAGAGAACCTTAACATCCTCACCCCCTGTAATAAAAACTATCACGTCATCTGCATACGCAGACAGTGCTATCGTGGGACCCTTCATTACACCTGGCACAGAGAAACCAGTAAGCTTCGCTCTTAAAAAACAAAGCATTGGTTCAATCGCCAGACTATATAACTGCCCTGAAATTGGGCATCCCTGCCTGATGCCCCTTTTGACAGTGATGGGGCAACTTAAACCACCACCCACCTTCACCATACACGAGGCTCCAGCATACAGTAAATTCATCCAAGACAGAAAAACATCCCCAAACCCAAAGGCTTTCATTGTTTTAAACAAGTACTGGTGGTCCACACGATCAAAAGCCTTCTCCTGATCCAACGAAAGTAAACCCACATTTACATCAGACAGTTTACAAATGTCTAAAACATCTCTTATCAGAAACAAGTTGTCAACAATAGAGCGATCAGGTACACAGTAGGACTGGTCCTTGTGGATCAACAATCTCAGATACTCTTTCAACCTGTTTGAGAGACATATAGAAACAATTTTGTATTCTGCGCACAGCAAAGCAACAGGTCTCCAATTTTTTATGAGACAAATCCCCCTTTTTTGGCAACAGTGAAAGCACCGCACGTTGACAGGATACAGGAAGAGAACCCTCATGAAAAGATTCACACACCACTTCATAAAAATCCTCCCCAACAGACCCCCAAAAGTGCTTATAAAACTCAGATGGTAAACCATCGATGCCAGGGGCTCGGCCTGTTGAGAGCTGCATAACTGCTGTGGACAGCTCCTGCAGTGTAATGTCAGTGTCCAATGCGACTCTCTGCTCAGGTCCCAATTGAGGAAGACCATGTAACAACTGTTCAGTACACAGAGAGTCACAATCCTCTGCCTTATAAAGGGACGAGTAGAAATCCACGGCATGTTGATGCATTTCAATATCATTCGTGGTCACCTTCCCATCATTACTTTGAAATGTCAACTGTCCTAGGTTTTTTAAAAAGCACTAGGAGCATCCATATCCTTGAGGGAAGCGAAACGAGACCTAATCAAGGCACCCTTCACTCTTTCATGCAGAAACGACCTCAGTTCATGTCTCTTGTCCTGTAAGTTCATGACTAGTCCAGGGTCGTTCTGAGTGAGCAGCTTCAATTCAATAGATTTGATGTCCTGTTCAAGGGCCTTGATAGTCTCTTTAACTTCAATTTGAGACAGAGCAGTATACTGTTGACAAAATACTCGTATTTGGGCCTTCCCAACCCCCCACCATTGTCTCAAGGACTCAACAATCCCTTTTATACCCCTCCATTTTTCCCAAAACAACAAAAACCTTTCACAAAACATGACATCATGTAACAATTTAACATTAAAATACCAGTAAGGTGATGACCTTTGTGGACAGGCCAAGTGAATATCAACAGTAACAATATGATGATCAGAGAAACCCACAGGAGTAATGGCACACTTTCCAACCCTACTACAGTATTGCTCAGATACATACAACCTGTCTAACCTTGCTGCACTGACACGACCTTCATTAACTTTTAGCCATGTGTACTGCCTAACTTTTGCATTCCTTACTCTCCACACATCAGAAAGCTCAAACTCAGTTAATAGGCCAGACAGGCAAGTGGCTGACTGCAGGTGAGGTTCTTCAGCAGTGCGGTCAACAGTAAAATCTACTGTACAGTTCCAGTCACCCCCTAAAACCATACATCCCTCTTGGTCACACTGTCTTAAGGTTTCCTTTAGTTGATCAAATATAGCAATATGCTCTGTACCCTCATTAGGAGCATAAACATTTTTTTAAAATTAAAAAATAAACATAACATCCACCTTGACCAATAAAACCCGACCCTTGACAATCTCTGTTATAGATAACACAGTCACCCCTAATCCTGAGGAAAACAAGATTGCCACCCCAGCACTGAAATTAGTACCATGACTGAGTACATGCTGCCCCTCCCACCACATACCCCAGTCAACCTCATTTTCCTCAGCACTATGTGTCTCCTGTAGAAAAACTACCTTAAGCCTTTTCTGTTTTATTACTTCTAATACCCAAGTCCTCTTATTCCTGTCCCTTCCCCCATTCATATTGAGAGAACCTACCCTTAGTACTTCCATATAGAAAAGAGAAAAGAAAAGCAGAAGTAACCACAGAGAAACCAACGAGAAAAAAAACACCCTATGAAGCATGATCATCATCATTATTATTTTTTCTTCTCTTAACCTGAACACGTTTCCCACCACCTTTTGCTGCTGCAACAGCAGTAATACATTTCCTCAAACGAAACCGCTTCTTCTCACTCAATTGCTCTAACCCCACCGTCTTCTGTAACATCACAGCTGACCTCACAAACTTATCAACATCAAAATAATCTGCCAATTTGACAGATTTCCCAAAAGTCTGATCCAGAAACTAATTTACCTCCTCTAGATCATAAACTGAGTCCTCACCAGCAGCTGTCATATCTAAAGAGATATCCATATCATTCTCCTGATCCTCAGCTGAGACCACAGACAACTGACTCCCCTATACCACATCCCTTTCAACACTCCCCACTTGCACCTCATCACTCGTACCAGGCATCTCCTCCACTACCTGGGAGACTAGCCCCACCTGAACATTACTACTCATAGTGGGCATCTCCTCCATTAACTGGGAGCCTAGCTCCACATGAACCCCAGCACTCGTAGTGGGCATCTCCTCCACTACCTGGGACCCTAGCTCCACATGAACCCCAGCACTCGTAGTGGGCATCTCCTCCACTACCTGGGAGCTTAGCTCCACATGAACCACAGCACTCGTAGTGGGCATCTCCTCCACTACCTGGGAGCCTAGCTCTACATGAACCCCAGCACTCGTAGTGGGCATCTCCTCCACTCCCTGGGAGCCTAGCTCTACATGAACCCCAGCACTCGTAGTGGGCATCTCCTCCACTCCCTGGGAGCCTAGCTCCACATGAACCCCATCCTTTACCCCAGCACTCATACTGGGCACCTGCTCACCAGTCTGAGGAACTGGCTCTTCAGATACATCCTTACCTTCTACAACAATACTTTTCTGTAGCATAACATTTCCCTCGAATACAAATTGCAACCCCGTGCCCTCAACACGGATAACTTGTTCCTCAGCAACCGGTGCTTTTGGCTGCTCTACCGCTGTCGGTCCACCTCTCCCTACATCAGTGGGCCCAGGCGTTACGAGGACCACCTGCCCCCCTCCCTCGGCCTTCTCCCTTTTTCGGGCAAGCATGTCGCTTATGACCAACAGCCCCACACTCAAAACACTGTTGACTACCCATACTAGCATAAGCCATATACAGTCTATTGTCATACTTGATTTTAAACGATAACTCTAAAGTTTGCTCCGGTGAGTCCAAAAACATAAACACCTGTCGCCGAAATGACATTACCTGTTTCAACGCCGGGTGTTTGCAACCCAACGGGACAACCTTAATTGAACTGGCGAACTTCCCAAAGTGCAATAACTCGCTATAGCTCCAATAGCTCATTTGGAATAAACAGTGGTACATTTGAAATCGTTACCCTTGTTGATGGAGAAAAAAGCGGCGCAACTTGAATAAACATTCCTTTAAGAAGTACGCCATGCTCAACCATACAATCAACAATACTCTCTTCTTTAAGAAGTACACCATGCTCAACCATACGATCAACCAGACACTCCTCTTTAAGAAGTACACCATGCTCAACCATACGATCTACCAGACACTCCTCTTTAAGAAGTACACCATGCTCAACCATACGATCAACCAGACACTCCTCTTTAAGAAGTACACCATGCTCAACCATACAATCAACAATACTCTCTTCTTTAAGAAGTACACCATGTTCAACCATACGATCAACAAGACACTCCTCTTTAAGAAGTACACCATGTTCAACCATACGAACAACAATACTCTCTTCTTTAAGAAGTACACCATGCTCAACCATACGATCAACCAGACACTCCTCTTTAAGAAGTACACCATGCTCAACCATACGATCAACCAGACACTCTTCTTTAAGAAGTACACCATGCTCAACCATACGATCAACCAGACACTCTTCTTTAAGAAATACCACCACAGCTTTATTCATCCGGGATGCATAAGCAATATTCTACCTTCTCTCCTACGGCGACCAGAAACTCCTCCACCGTGACAGCAGCTTCAGTAACACACCTAAAGCCGTGCCAAAGTGACAGGGACGGCGTCCCCATGTGGGCTGCCATCCCCATGTGGTTTGCCATCCCCATGTGGGCTGCCATCTCCATGTGGGCTGCCATCCCCATGTGAGCTGCCATCCTCGCTAAAATCAGGGTCATTCCAATAGGAAAAACAAAATACTTCATTCTACCACAACAAAATAAATAATAATAACCTTAATCAGCACAGAAGAAAACCAAAAAAATGCCACCAAGGAATAGCAAACCAAAAGAAAGTTGTGAATATCTAACTCTCCACAACACACGCACTCCTTCACTCAAACAATTCTCAGCATGCAGAGAGAGAGAGAGAGAGAGAGAGAGAGAGAGAGAGAGAGAGAGAGACTGAGACAGAGAGATAGAGAGAGAGAGAGAGAGAGAGAGAAGGGGGATGGATGAAACAAAAAAAATAATATGAGTGGATGTGAGTGAGAGATAGAGTTACAGAACAAAATAAAAACCCTCTAACCCAAAAAGGCCTGTGGTGTTGATGGTATCCTCAATGAAATGATCAAATATACAGACAACAAATTCCAATTGGCTATACTAAAACTCTTTAACATCATCCTTAGCTCTGGCATCTTCCCCAATATTTGGAACCAAGGACTGATCACCCCAATCCACAAAAGTGGAGACAAATTTGACCCCAATAACTACCGTGGAATATGCATCAACAGTAACCTTGGGAAAATCCTCTGCATTATCATTAACAGCAGACTCTTACATTTCCTCAATGAAAACAATGTACTGAGCAAATGTCAAATTGGCTTTTTACCAAATTACCGTACAACAGACCATGTATTCACCCTGCACACCCTAATTGACAACCAAACAAACCAAAACATAGACAGTCTTCTCATGCTTTGTTGATTTCAAAAAAGCCTTCGACTCAATTTGGCATGAGGGTCTGCTATACAAACTGATGGAAAGTGGTGTGGGGGGAAAACATACGACATTATAAAATCCATGTACACAAACAACAAGTGTGCGGTTAAAATTGGCAAAAAACACACACATTTCTTCACACAGGGTCGTGGGGTGAGACAGGGATGCAGCTTAAGCCCCACCCTCTTCAACATATATATATATATATATATATATATATATATATCAACAAATTGGCGCAGGCACTAGAAAAGTCTGCAGCACCCGGCCTCACCCTGCTAGAATCCGAAGTCAAATGTCTGCTGTTTGCTGATGATCTGGTGCTTCTGTCACCAACCAAGGAGGGCCTACAGCAGCACCTAGATCTTCTGCACAGATTCTGTCAGACCTGGGCCCTGACAGTAAATCTCAGTAAGACCAAAATAATGGTGTTCCAAAAAAGGTCCAGTCACCAGGACCACAAATACAAATTCCATCTAGACACTGTTGCCCTAGAGCACACAAAAAACTATACATACCTTGGCCTAAACATCAGCGCCACAGGTAACTTCCACAAAGCTGTGAACAATCTGAGAGACAAGGCAAGAAGGGCGTTCTATGCCATCAAAAGGAACATAAATTTCAACATACCAATTAGGATCTGGCTAAAAATACTTGAATCAGTCATAGAGCCCATTGCCCTTTATGGTTGTGAGGTCTGGGGTCCGCTCACCAACCAAGACTTCACAAAATGGGACAAACACCAAATTGAGACTCTGCATGCAGAATTCTTCAAAAATATCCTCAGTGTACAACGTAGAACACCAAATAATGCATGCAGAGCAGAATTAGGCTGATACCCACTAATTATCAAAATCCAGAAAAGAGCCGTTAAATTCCATAACCACCTAAAAGGAAGCGATTCCCAAACCTTCCATAACAAAGCCATCACCTACAGAGAGATGAACCTGGAGAAGAGTCCCCTAAGCAAGCTGGTCCTGGGGCTCTGTTCACAAACACAAACACACCCTACAGAGCCCCAGGAGAGCAGCACAATTAGACCCAACCAAATCACGAGAAAACAAAAAGATAATTACTTGACACATTGGAAAGAATTAACAAAAAAACTGAGCAAACTAGAATGCTATTTGGCCCTAAACAGAGAGTACACAGTGGCAGAATACCTGACCACTGTGACTGACCCAAAATTAAGGAAAGCTTTGACTATGTACAGACTCAGTGAGCATAACCTTGCTATTTAGAAAGGCCGGCGTAGGCAGACATGGCTCTCAAGAGAAGACAGGCTATGTGCTCACTGCCCACAAAATTAGGTGGAAACTGAGCTGCACTTCCTAACCTCCTGCCCAATGTATGACCATATTAGAGACACATATTTCCCTCAGATTACACAGATCCACAAAGAATTCGAAAACAAATCCAATTTTGATAAACTCCCATATCTACTGGGTGAAATTCCACAGTGTGCCATCACAGCAGCAAGGTTTGTGACCTGTTGCCTAGAGAAAAGGGCAACCAGTGAAGAACAAACACCATTGTAAATACAACCCATATTTATGCTTATTTATTTTATCTTGTGTCCTTTAACCATTTGTACATTGTTAAAACACTGTATATATATATAATATGACATTTGGATTGTCTTTACTGTTTTGAAACTTCTGTATGAGTAATGTTTACTTTTCATTTTTATTGTTTATTTCACTTTATATATTCACTTTATATATTATCTACCTCACTTGCTTTGGCAATGTTAACACATGTTCCCCATGCCAATAAAGCCCTTGAATTGAATTGAATTGAGGAAATGGCTTTACATTCTCAACTAATGCGGCAAGTTGGGTTAGAGAAAAAGAGAGAGAGAGTGAGAGAGAAAGAGAGTGTGCAGGCTGAAATTGGGTGTGTCTTTTGAGGATATCCTCTCATATGCTGCTGTGTTCGCACCAGTGAGCTCTGCTATCGTACAAATGTGCCAGAGGAGGGGGAAGGGGAGGTAGTTGGCATCCAGGGGTAGACAGGGACTGCTATAGGAGTTATGGGAAGGCAGAGGGAGGCATGAAGAAAGGGGGAGGCAGGGGAGGAAAGGGAGGCAAGTTTGTATGAGTTGGAATGGGCAGGGGAGACATGGGGCAAGGAATGGCATAGGATTTAGGGGGAGACATGGGGAGGTTGTGGGAGGAGGGTTGGTGTTATTTGGCGTGGCCAGGGGAGACAGGGGAGCAGGAACTGGTATCAGGAAGTCTTTAAGAGGAGTCATAACAACTGCCTCTGTTTTTCGATGAGAAAGAGAAAAAGAGAAAAAGATAGAGAGATAGAGAAATAGATAGATAGATAGATAGATAGATAGATAGATAGATAGATAGATAGATAGATAGATAGATAGATAGATAGATAGATAGATAGATAGATAGATAGATAGATAGATAGATAGATAGATAGATAGATAGATAGATAGATAGATAGATAGATAGATAGATAGATAGATAGATAGATAGATAGATAGATAGATAGATAGATAGATAGATAGATAGATAGATAGATAGATAGATAGATAGATAGATAGATAGATAGATAGATAGATAGATAGATAGATAGATAGATAGATAGATAGAGAAATAGAGAAATAGAGAAATAGAGAGGAAGTGAGAGAGAGAGAGAGAGAGAGAGAGGGAGAGAGAGAGAGTGAGAGAGAGAGAGAAAGGAAGTGAGAGAAAGAGAGAGAGAGAAGCAGATAGTGTTGAAGTGGACACGGGGGCAGACGAGGACAGTGAATGAGTTTGGATGATTTGTACAACAGACTATTTCAATTGTTGGTTGGTTTGACTGAAAAAATGTATAAAAAAGAAGGAAGAGGAAAAAGAGAGAACAGCAGTAGAGAGAGAGAACAGCAGTAGAAAGAGAGAACAGCAGTAGAGAGAGAGAACAGCAGTAGAGAGAAAACAGCAGTAGAGAGAGAGAGAAAACAGCAGTAGAGAGAGAGAACAGCAGTAGAGAGAGAGAACAGCAGTAGAGAGAGAGAACAGCAGTAGAGAGAGAGAACAGCAGTAGAGAGAGAGAACAGCAGTAGAGAGAGAGAACAGCAGTAGAGAGAAAACAGCAGTAGAGAGAGAGAAAAACAGCAGTAGAGAGAGAGAACAGCAGTAGAGAGAGAGAACAGCAGTAGAGAGAGAGAACAGCAGTAGAGAGAGAAACAGCAGTAGAGAGAGAGAAAAACAGCAGTAGAGAGAGAGAACAGCAGTAGAGAGAGAGAGAAAACAGCAGTAGAGAGAGAGAACAGCAGTAGAGAGAGAGTGAGAATGGGAAGGAGAGAGAAAAATGGAAGTTAGAGAAAGGGAGGGGAGGAGGGACAGGGGGAGGGAGGGAAGGAGAGACAGAGGGAGGGAGGGAAGGAGGGACAGAGGAAGGGGAGGATAGTTGTGGTTTTCCACAATGAGAGAGAGAGCGAGAGAGCGAGAGAGAAAGAGAGAGAGAGAAAGAGAGAGAGAGAGGGAGAGAGAGAGAGAGAGAGAGGGAGAGAGAGAGAGAGAGGAAGCTGACAGAGTCTCAGTCCCTGCACACAAATATTCCCTGGCCTGTTTACCAACAAAAGGCAACCACCATGACTACCGTGACTCATTCATGACTCATACCACATGGATGTGGCCGGACATATACTGTTCACTAAGGCACATTGCAGGCAGGTATACACACAAACACACTATAATATATGCCATTTAGCAGCACGGAACACAGACATACAGACACACACACACACACACACACACAAACACTGTACAAAACATACACAATAGTGTCATCAATATAACTTGCTACCTTGTCCCTCCTTTTCAACAAACATTACCATCTCTCCACTGTGTGTGTGTACGCGCGTGTTTGATTGTGTGTATGCGTGCGAGTGTGAGAGCTCACCGTTTTACCAGCACCTACAGTGAACCTAACAGAGAGACCATTGATGTACAGTATGTGTCATAGTGCCTGTTCCATGCCTGTTCCCTGGTTGCAGATCTCATTGAACCTGGTTAAAAAAAGGGAAGGCTGGATATCTCTACTACAATACCACAACACAGTGTAACGACATCAGTGGTGTTATTCATCATCTCTCTCTATTCCAGGGCCAGATAGAGACAGAACACACCTAATAACATTCAGGCAGCAGAACAGGTTTTGCAAATGTAGGGTGTTGGTCTACTCTAGTGTTTACGAGTACTTAGAGAGGGCAGAGCAAAGTTGACTTTAGCCTTAGGGTTCACAAAATAATACCTGAAACATGTCTGTACTGACACACCTACAACTGAAAGAGAATGAGAGTGAGTGGAAAACAGACTGGAGCAGAGAGTGGAGAAAAGACTGGCGCGGAAAGTAGAGAGTGCAGAAGAGATTGGAGTGGAGAAGAGACTGGAGTGGAGAGTGGAGAAGAGGCTGGAGTGGAGAGTGGAGAAGAGACTGGAGTGGAGAGTGTAAAAGAGACTGGAATGGAGAGGGGAGAAGAGACTGGAGTGGAGAGTGGAGAAGAGACTGGAGTGGAGAGTGGAGAAGAGACTGGAGTGGAGAGTGGAGAAGAGACTGTAGTGGAGATTGGAGAAGAGACTGGAGTGGAGAGTGGAGAGTGGAGAAGAGACTGGAGTGGAAAGTGGAGAAGAGACTGGAGTGGAGAGTGGAGAAGAGACTGGAGTGGAGAGTGGAGAAGAGACTGGAGTGGAGAGTGGAGAAGAGACTGGAGTGGAGAGTGTAAAATAGACTGGAGTGGAGAGGGGAGAAGAGACTGGAGTGGAGAGTGGAGAAGAGACTGGAACCGAGAGTGGAGAAGAGACTGGAGTGGAGAGTGGAGAAGAGACTGGAGTGCAGAGTGGAGAAGAGACTGGAGTGGAGAGTGGAAAAGAGACTAGAGTGGAGAGTGGAGAAGAAGCTGGAGTGGAGAGTTGAGAAGAGACTGGATCGGAGAGTTGAGAAGAGACTGGATCGGAGAGTTGAGAGTGGAGAAGAGACTGGAACCGAGAGTGGAGAGGGTAGAAGAGACTGGAGTGGAGAGTGGAGAAGAGACTGGAGTGGGGAGTGGAGAAGAGACTGGAGTGGAGAGTGAACAAGAGACTGGAGTGGAGAGTGGAGAAGAGACTGGAGTGGAGAGGGGAGAAGAGACTGGAGTGGAGAGTGGAGAAGAGACTGGAGTGGAGAGTGGAGAAGAGACTGGAGTGGAGAGTGGAGAAGAGACTGTAGTGGAGATTGGAGAAGAGACTGGAGCGGAGAGTGGAGAAGAGACTGGGGTGCCGAGTGGAGAAGAGACTGGGGTGGAGAGTGGAGAAGAGACTGGAGTGGAGATGGTAGAAGAGACTGGAGTGTAGAGTGGAGAAAAGACTGGAGTGGAGAGTGGAGAAGAGACTGGAGCGGAGAGTGGAGAGTGGAGAAGAGACTGGAGCATAGAGTGGAGAGTGAAGAAGAGACTGGAGTGGAGAGTGGAGAAGAGACTGGAGTGGAGAGTGGAGAGTGGAGAAGAGACTGGGGCATAGAGTGGAGAGTGGAGAAGAAGCTGGAGTGGAGAGTTGAGAAGAGACTGGATCGGAGAGTTGAGAGTGGAGAAGAGACTGGAACCGAGAGTGGAGAGTGGAGAAGAGACTGGAGTGGAGAGTGGAGAAGAGACTGGAGTGGAGAGTGGAGAAGAGACTGGAGTGGAGAGTGGAGAAGAGACTGGAGTGGAGAGTGGAGAAGAGACTGGAGCAGAGAGTGGAGACTGGAGAAGAGACTGGAGTGGAAAGTGGAGAAGAGACTGGAGTGCAGAGTGGAGAAGAGACTGGAGTGCAGAGTGGAGAAGAGACTGGAGTGGAAAGTGGAGAAGAGACTGGAGTGGAGAGTGGAGAAGAGACAGAGTGGAGAGTGGAGAAGAGACTGGGGTGGAGAGTGGAGAAGAGACTGGATCGGAGAGTTGAGAGTGGAGAAGAGACTGGAACCGAGAGTGGAGAGTGGAGAAGAGACTGGAGTGCAGAGTGGAGAAGAGACTGGAGTGGAGACTGGAGAAGAGACTGGAGTGGGCATCAGTGGTGTTATTCATCATCTCTCTCTATTCCAGGGCCAGATAGAGACAGAACACACCTAATAACATTCAGGCAGCAGAACAGGTTTTGCACATGTAGGGTGGTAGTCTACTCTAGTGTTTACGAGTACTTAGAGAGGGCAGAGCAAAGTTGACTTTAGACTTAGGGTTCACAAAATAATACCTGAAACATGTCTGTACTGACACACCTACAACTGAAAGAGAATGAGAGTGAGTGGAAAACAGACTGGAGTAGAGAGTGGAGAGTGGAGAAAAGACTGGCGTGGAAAGTAGAGAGTGCAGAAGAGATTGGAGTGGAGAAGAGACTGGGGTGGAGAGTGGAGAAGAGACTGTAGTGGATATTTGAGAAGAAACTGGAGTGGAGAGTGGAGAGTGGAGAAGAGACTGGAGTGGGGAGTGGAGAAGAGACTGGAGTGGAGAGTGGAGAAGAAGCTGGAGTGGAGAGTTGAGAAGAGACTGGATCGGAGAGTTGAGAGTGGAGAAGAGACTGGAACCGAGAGTGGAGAGTGGAGAAGAGACTGGAGTGGAGAGTGGAGAAGAGACTGGAGTGCAGAGTGGAGAAGAGACTGGAGTGGAGAGTGGAGAAGAGACTGGAGTGGAGAGTGGAGAAGAAGCTGGAGTGGAGAGTTGAGAAGAGACTGGATCGGAGAGTTGAGAGTGGAGAAGAAACTGGAACCGAGAGTGGAGAGTGGAGAAGAGACTGGAGTGGAGAGTGGAGAAGAGACTGGAGTGGAGAGTGGAGAAGAGACTGGAGTGGAGAGTGGAGAAGAGACTGGAGTGGAAAGTGGAGATTGGAGAAGAGACTGGAGTGCAGAGTGGAGAAGAGACTGGAGTGGGGAGTGAACAAGATATTGGAGTGGAGAGTGTAAAAGAGACTGGAGTGGAGAGTGTAAAAGAGACTGGAGTGGAGAGTGGAGAAGAGACTGGAGTGGAGAAGAGACTGGAGTGGAGAGTGGGGAAGAGACTGTAGTGGAGATTGGAGAAGAGACTGGAGCGGAGAGTGGAGAGTGGAGAGTGGAGAAGAGACTGGAGTGGAAAGTGGAGAAGAGACTGGAGTGGAGAGTGGAGAAAAGACTGGAGTGGAGAGTGTAAAAGAGACTGGAGTGGAGAGTGGAGAAGAAGCTGGAGTGGAGAGTTGAGAAGAGACTGGATCGGAGAGTTGAGAGTGGAGAAGAGACTGGAACCGAGAGTGGAGAGTGGAGAAGAGACTGGAGTGGAGAGTGGAGAAGAGACTGGAGTGCAGAGTGGAGAAGAGACTGGAGTGGAGAGTGGAGAAGAGACTGGAGTGGAGAGTGGAGAAGAGACTGGAGTGGAAAGTGGAGATTGGAGAAGAGAATGGAGTGCAGAGTGGAGAAGAGACTGGAGTGGGGAGTGAACAAGATATTGGAGTGGAGAGTGTAAAAGAGACTGGAGTGGAGTGTGTAAAAGAGACTGGAGTGGAGAGTGGAGAAGAGACTGGAGTGGAGAAGAGAAGAGACTGGAGTGGAGAGTGGAGAAGAGACTGTAGTGGAGATTGGAGAAGAGACTGGAGCGGAGAGTGGAGAGTGGAGAAGAGACTGGAGTGGAAAGTGGAGAAGAGACTGGAGTGGAGAGTGGAGAAAAGACTGGAGTGGAGAGTGTAAAAGAGACTGGAGTGGAGAGTGGAGAAGAGACTGGAGTGGAGAAGAGACTGGAGTGGAGAGTGGAGAAGAGACTGTAGTGGAGATTGGAGAAGAGACTGGAGCGGAGAGTGGAGAGTGGAGAAGAGACTGGAGTGGAGAGTGGAGAAGAGACTGGAGTGGAGAGGGTAGAAGAGACTGGAGTGGAGAGTGGAGAAAAGACTGGAGTGGAGAGTAGAGAAGAGACTGGAGTGGAGAGTGGAGAAGAGACTGGAGTGGAGAAGAGACTGGAGCGGAGAGTGGAGAGTGGAGAAGAGACTGGAGCATAGAGTGGAGAGTGGAGAAGAGACTGGAGTGGAGAGTGGAGAGTGGAGAAGAGACTGGAGCATAGAGTGGAGAGTGGAGAAGAGACTGGAGTGGAGAGTGGAGAAGAGACTGGAGCAGATAGTGGAGAAGAGACTGGAGCAGAGAGTGGAGAAGAGACTGGAGTGCAGAGTGGAGAAGAGACTGAGTGCAGAGTGGAGAAGAGACTGGAGTGGAAAGTGGAGAAGAGACTGGAGTGGAGAAAAGACTGGAGTGGAGAGTGGAGAAAAGACTGGAGTGCAGAGTGGAGAAGAGACTGGAGTGGAGAGTGGAGAAGAGACTGGAGTGGAGAGTGGAGAAGAGACTGGAGTGGAGAGTAGAGAGAAACACAATCTGTCTTTCACTAAAGTGAAGACAGATTTCACTCAGATTCCTCAATTTGTAATTGAGCCTCTTCATCTGTATAAACCTCTGGTCGACTCTGAACACACACAGACACACAGACACAGACACACACACACACACACACACACACACACACACACACACACACACTCTCTCTCTCTCTCTCTCTCGCCCTCTCTCTCTCTGTCTCTCTCTCCTCCCTCTTTCTCTCTAGAGGCAGAGGGCTAATAACAGAAAATATCTACCCACAACCCATAGTGGGAAAACAGGCTGCCTAAGTATGGTTCTCAATCAGAGACAATGATGACAGTTACCTCTGATTGGGAACCATACCAGGCCAAACACCTACAAATATAACACACAGAACAAAACATAGAATGCCCACCCCAACTCACGCCCTGACCAAACTAAAATAGAGACATAAAAAAGGAACTCTGTATGTTTTCTGTTATTGTTTGGTTACTATTCTGATACAGTCATGTGAAGTAATCATTAACTTTAGAAAATCTAATATAATAAAATATCATTTGTTCAGTAACTAGTTCACATGTACATTTCAGTTTCCATTTCCATCAGATCAAGAGGGACAAGGAGAGGAAAGGGGAGGGGAGAGTGGGGTGTGGTAATCAATGTTTAAAACCAACAGCCCATACCTCTCTTCCTCACTCCCTCTCTCTCTCTTTCTCTGACTGTCCAACTCCTCGCACAACTTCGGTGAGTGAAAACTAAACCTAGTAAAACATGTACCTGAGTGCCTCGCTGATAAAATGCTTCAGTTTGTTTTAGCTGTGTGTGTCTCTGATATGTTAGATGTGCCAAATTATACATTCTCAATGGGGGGATTACAACATTTATTTGCAATTGTGTGTAGTTTGTTTGTTTTATACTTGACTGCAAAAGTATGAATGACTTCAGGATGTGCTTTGCAACAGTTAGTAAGCGACTGTCTACACTGTTTGTGCTCTTGAGCCGAGCTCTGCGGAGGGCGTAACTCTGTCTGCCTTTCCATTCAAACATGTGTGGGTGCTACTCAGAGCACTACGCAGTTTAAATGAAAGAATCTCTCTTCTCTTCCTCCTCCTCCCCTCTCTCTCTTCCTCCCTCAATCCTTCCATAGTGCAGAACACTACCTCTTTCTATCCTCCACACCCCCCTCTCTCTCTCTCTCGCTCTCTCTTTCCTTCACTCTGTCCTTACCATAAACTCTCTCTCCCCTCACTCTGACCATTCTGTGAGTAGATTGTGTTTCTAGTTATCAGATGGGGGGGGTGTGTAAGAAGGTGTGTCTGATTGGATGCCTGCTGGTCCTGGGGCAGCAGACAGTGACTCAGAGAGAGATCAGTGGAGTCCACCACAGTGACTGGGATTGTTCCTTACAACTATAATGTTGTGCTTACCATGTTCGTACTGTATGGTAGCTTCAACGTCCTTATTTGACCGCACTTACTGCAAGTCACACTGGAGAGGAGGGTCAGATAAATGAGGGATTTACTTTACAGAAGCTTCCTTAAACTCAAGAACTAGACTATGGGTAGGCAGAGAAAGAGAGAATAGAGAGAGCCACCTCCCTATATAGTGGTGAGATATGTGAAGGGACAGAGTGAAGAGACACACCTTAACCTAACTAGATAGAAAGAGGGTGGAGACAGGTGAGGGGTGGGGGAGGTGCTGGGATTTCTATGTTATCGTTTGCCTGAAATTACCAACGCGGCTTTCAGCCTGCCCACCAATGTCCTCCCATCTGTCTTTTTGTCTATCCCTCTCTCTCTATCTTTCTCTTTATATATATATATATACTTTGTATCTTTCTCTCCTTAACATCCCCCAGAGTTAAAACTTGATAGGGACTAGGTCCCTGTGGCGGGATCAAATCAGCGGAAATTTTAGAGCGCCACCGAAAGTTTTCGATAAAACTCAAACTTTCATTAAAACACACATGCAAGGTACTGAATTAAAGCTACACTCGTTGTGAATCTAGCCACCAAGTCAGATTTGTCAAATGCTTTTCGGCGAAAGCATGAGAAGCTATTATCTGATAGCATGCACCCCCCAGAATACCAGACCGTCAACAAAACAACAGATTTTGCGGTAGCCGGCGCTACCCAAAACGCAGAAATAAAATATAAAACATTCATTACCTTTGACAAGCTTCTTTCTTGGCACTCATATATGTCACATAAACATCAAAATTGGGTCTTTTTCCCGATTAAATCCGTCATTGTATACCCAAAATGTGATTTGCTGAAGACCGGTCTGATCCAGAAAAATGCCCCTTTACAAGACGCAACGTCACTTTTTAAAATTACAAAAGTTGCCTATATACTTTTACAAATCACTTCAAACTACTTTTCTAAACCAACTTTAGGTATTAATAAAGCAGCCCAAAAATGCCAGCACTGGCGACATCGTGTGGAAGCTGTAGGCGTTTACAGGGGATCCCCATGTATTTTCTTCAGCCTTAGACAATACATTGACTGGCGGATGAATATTATTTTTGTGTTTTTGGTGAACAGTTTTTCGAAGGATTTTTACTCCTAAACACATTATGTTATAACCACAGACACGATTTAACCAGTTTTAGAGACTTCAGAGTGTTTTCTATACACACACACTTATCATATGCATATACTATATTCCTGGCATGAGTAGCATGACGCTGAAATGTTGCGCGATTTTTAACAAAAAGCTGCGAAAATTCGCAGCCTCCTAAACAGGTTTGAGGGAGACATGCAAGGGCGTTGGCTAGAGCCATGCCTGTTTGTGTTTAAACAACTCAGCCCCCTCTTCTCTTCCTTTCTCCACTCCATATCTGCCTCTCTCTCCGCCTCTCTCCCTCTCTAATTTCCTCTGTTGCGTTGCTCTCCATCTCTCCTCCCCCTCTCTTCCTCTTCCTCCCTTTGTGGTAGAGAACTTGTTTGCAGTAGTGGGGTGTGGTGTGTGTGCAGTTAAGTCTTTGCTGCGTGTGCAACAACCGTTAATATTCTTTAAACCCTGTATTCAACCTGAACCTTATGTTTAAACATGATTAAACCAGTGGCAACATTTCTTTATTTCCCAGACATGTATGGAATGGTGACCCGGATGTAAGATAAAAATAGATTTGAATTGGATTATTCAGTCAACAATAAGACATTTATCCCTTTAACTTATTTCCTGGGATTTCACATTTCAAAAATTCAAATAAATTAATCAAATATTTCACATAATGTTGATAATATTAGATGTATTATACTGTGAATACAGAGTAAACATTCCTCTCTCTGTGCATGGACATCATGTCCACCAGCATCCTGCTATCATAATAAAACATTGATAATACCGCAAATTAATAAGCTATACTTGTACCTCCATTCTCTCTCTCTCTCTCTCTCTCTCTCTCTCTCTCTCTCTCTCTCTCTGTGTGTTGTAGTCACCATGTCACAGGTCCAGCAGGCTATGGCATTGCTCATCTCAGCCTTCCACAAGTACTCTGGCAAGGAGGGCGACAAGACGACCCTGAGCAAGGGAGAACTCAAAGATCTGCTCATCGCTGAGCTTGGAGAGATCATGGGGGTGAGTGGATCCTAGGAACAGTTCAGTTCAATCATGCTTTATTAGCAGCACGACCAAATACAATACTGCTAAAGACAGACACTATTGAAAAATTGAATTGCTTGGAACATCACAAACACATGACCCGCCTCATCCAATAGAATAACTTAATCTCTCACACCTTTATAAACAAATAACAACTGTGTGGATTCTAGTTTGAACTTCTGAAATCAAAGTCTCACCTATTACCTCTCTCTCTCTCTCGCTCTCTGATCATTATAACAGAAAAACACTGACCAGGCAAAGGTTGACAAGATCTTCAAAGATCTGGACGCTAACTCAGATGGCAGTGTGGACTTCCAGGAGTATGTCACACTGGTGGCCTGCCTCACCCAGATGTGCAATGAGTTCTTCACCAAGAAGTGAAACAGCTCCCCCTGCCCACTCTCCACAGAACAGCAGCTCTTGCTCCATGAGTGAATTCACGATAAGATTAGCAAGATCCTCAATGCAGGTTCAGAGGGACAGAGATGCAGGTTTACACACATACACAGAAAAAGGGTTGGGTTGATTATACACACCACACATAGACAGACAGGTGAAGGACACAGACACTGACCTATACACATACAGACATATAGGCTACTATCTCATGAGATGGAGAGGAAAATCTTTGGTTTGTTTCAAGTGAAAAATGAAATAAACTATTTTAATATGTTTGGAAGAAAGCTGACTTATCATTTGTGCAGGTGTGTCTGTGTCTGTGTGTTTGTGCATGTGTGATTGCCTGTGTATGTCCTAAATAGGATACAGCAAGCAACATGAATCAAACATGAACCTTTGTTTTCAGACACTTGGTGAAATAATACAATATGTTGATTATGTCAACGTAACCCAAAATCACACAATGAAATTAGGGGTTATGAGGCATACCCTATATTTGATTACTTAATTACGTCACAATATTGTATCTACTCCAGAGCCAGTAAGAATACAGGAAGTCAACTGTTACTGTGAAGGTTCAATAGAGCCACATATAGGACCATCTCCAAGATGAAGCCTCCTACCGAGCAACATGAAACAACAAAGATAATATTCAAATAATGATACTGTATCGCAGGTCTCCATAGAGAACCATCTCCAAGATGAAGCCTCCTACCCAGCAACATGAAACAACAAAGATAATATTCAAATAATGATACTGTATCGCAGGTCTCCATATAGAACCTATTGGACAATACTGAAGATGAAAATTAAGATTAGCCGTAGTCCAGCAATCGCCTAGTCTTAGATTAAATCTAAGACGAGGCTACATATGGAAGTTTGTACATGTCTATCACCAGACGATCATCGTTGCGGGTCAGAGCAGGAAGGAAGGGGAAAGCAACAGCGGCTACATAAAAATAGTGTGTAAAGTAGCACGCAGTAGAAGGAAAGGTTGTTCAGGTGTCAGGAACAGGTGTCCTGAGAGTGTGTGGCTGTATGTTTCAAGCGTCTCAGAGTAGGAGTGCTGATTTAGGATCCGTTTTGCTTTTTTAGATCAATATGAATGATACTACTTGGACAGAGGGGGACCTGATCCTAGATCAGCACTCCTCCTCAGAGACACGATACATACAGCCCCTGGTCACGCAGCCACTCGGTTGAATCTAACACATCTCTATGATGCATTAGTCTTGATCAGGGTTGGAGCCAATTCCAGACTTTCTAGTCTGAACTGAACTCCATAGAGAACTTCCATGTCAAATTCAACTGATGAGAATTGAAATTGCCTGACACAACTCTGGTGTTAATAAAAATAACATTTAGGCCTACAGTAATCCAGGGTACTTGATATGTGAGTGTGAGACTAGAAGGTGGATGTTGTTGTGCTCCAGTCCAGTGCAGGGAGCCGGAGCAGAAGAGACCGACAGGGCCAAGTGAGGCCAGGAAAGAGTGAGGCTGTTCTGAGCTGAGCTCTTGGCTGTTCTCTCATCCATCAAGGTTTCGGCCAGAACATCTGAGCAGAACCCCCAGTGGGTTCTCATTACTGTTTGTGTGTTCATTTTACAGAGTAGGTTGAATGAGAACACATTGTATTTTATTTGGCACCTATTCCTTCTAGGCCTTCACCGGTTCTTGTGATGATTGAAAAGACGGGGCATTCAGGGACATTCACCATCAGACCATAGGAGCTTGTGTTGGGATTCAATACTCTTCACAATCAACAACATACACAGATAGATTGGCTTAACACATACGTCTGAGACATGTGACCATCAGTTTTATTAATTTATTAATGTGGTCTGTCCAGAGGAAGGAGGACAAAGGCAGTGGACATATTTTTATGGATGTCAATACTTGTCGTACTGGGAAACTAATTAGCATACGCTCAGTGGCAGTGGGCAGGCAAGGAATGCCACAAACTTTGCCATTGGCTGAGGCAGTGAGTAGGCGGAGGTTGGAATGAGAGGGTTCCTGTAAGAGCCTATCAGAGTGCCAGACAGTGGGGTGTGCGTGGGGGAGAAGTAAAACAGTCTCTCGTCATGTGAGAGCTCAAAGACACACACACACATGCTCCTCACCATGGAAACGCTCCTCACCTCTGGGTTGTCGTGGAGACACTCCTCACCTGGACAGTAGACTCCGCCCTGCATTAACCGGAATTATATAGTTTAGCCAATCAGACACCTGGCGGCTGGATGGAATAAGGAAGTAATCTGCATAGGCTAATCCTAATCCACAGACAAAGGCAATTTTAATCGGAGGTCTTCTCGGCAGGCTGGGCTCGTCTGGCTGGACCTGTAGGATTGATCCAGCAAAGATTGGAGGATACCCAAAATCTATTTCTCCAATAGGAATCCCAGATCACGCTTGTGACAGCACACACATGGATCTAATCTTCCTCTCTCCCATTGACCTCAATACAACCACATGGTGATCTGTTCAACTACCCCTGTTCTGTAGTTGTTCATGGAAGTAATTGTTGGATGTGCCACTAAGTTTAAACCCTCTCTGACTCTCTACCAACTACAGGTAGTAACCGGCTTTTGCACAGAAGGCTGTAGTGAATGGAGGTGGATGGAAGCGCCTTTGATGTGGTTTAGATAATCTATTGTTTGCTTTTGACTGTCTGGTGGCATGTTCGGCAGTGTGAAGAAAATCATCTCTCTGTTTGAGACTCGACGGCAGCCTCGCCCCCTCTCTCTACCTCCTTCCCTCCCTCCATCTCTCTCTCCTTCTCTTCCTGCATCTGTTTCTTCACCTCTTCCCCAATCCCTCCCTTCCTCCCTATCCCCTCTCAGGTCCAGTAAAAAAGCCCCCCAGTCCCCCTTAAAAAGACACTCCTCTCCTTCTGCCTCCCTCTCCGGCTGCCCTTCCTCCGTCTCTGGCTGCCCTTCCTCCCTCTACCCTCAGACCAAACCCAGACCCCCCCTTAACCCCCCACCTGTCCACCAACCACTACAACTTCCTGCTAGATGGAGAGTAGGAGAAGACGGCAGGGAGGGAGTGAGTGATACGGGTTGGGGTCATGGAGGGCTGAGAGGTCGTGGGGGGGTCAGGGTTAGGAACTCATGGCCGAGTGGACGGCAGGAGCTTCAGATAAGAAACCAAACATCTGTCACCATGGAGATTCCACAACACTTTTGGACCGCAACTAAACCTCAACTCCAGACCACTACTCAACCCCAACCTCAACCCCAGACCACTATTCAACCCCAGACCACTACTCAACCTGAACATCAACCGCAGACCACTACTAAACTCCAGACCACTACTCAACCTCAAACTCAACCCCAGACCACTACAAATCCAAAACCTCAACCGCAGACCACTATTCAACGACAACGTCAACCCCAGACCACTGTTCAACCCCAACCTCAACCCCAGACCACTACTCAACCACAACCTCAACCGCAGACCACTATTCAACCCCAGACCAATACTCAACCTGAACATCAACCGCAGACCACACCTAAACCTCAGACCACTACTCAACCCCAGACCAATACTCAACCAAAACCTCACCCGCAGAACTCTACTCAACCCCAGACCACTACTCAACCCGAACATCAACCCCAGACTCCTTCTAAGTCTCAACCTCAACCCCAGACCAATACTCAACCCCAACCTCAACACCAGACCCTGGCCCCGCTCCCATCCTGGTCGCTGTGTCTGAAGGGTACACCTTCTGTCCGGAATGCTGAGGCAGCCCTGCTGCTCTTCTGCCACAGGTAACCATGGAAATGGCCTGGCCATTTATTGTCAGAAGGTGACTGTGTTCAGGAATAGACATCAATGTGAACCATGTGCACTAAGACACAATCTCCTTTGTTTTTGTTGTTGTTGTTGCAGTGGCTCCAGTAGCAGTAAAATTGCAATTGACAACAAGATTGAGCAAGCCATGGTAGGACAGTGTGTTTATGGTTATAGTGTCTGTAATGCGTTGTATTGAAGGACTTGGTGAAGACCCATCTGTTGCTGGAAGAATTGTGACATATTTGATGATATGCTATAATGATATGTTGTATATTGCTGTAGGACTTGGTGAAGAGCCACCTGATGCTGGCTGTGAGAGAGGAGGAGGAGCTACTGAGGAAGCGGATCAACCAGCTGTCAGAGAGAAACGCCCAGCTGGAGAGAGAGAACTACATACTGAGAGCACTGAGAGACAGACAGAGACACTAACACACTCATCCACACTCACACATACACAAAGAGAAGTTAATAGTATTAGTACATGCCTTTCATTTTCTATTTAAAGGGGTGTTTTGATTAGTCCTGTAAAATGTGTATTTATATTTAACCTTTATGTACCCAGGTGAGTCAAGAACATATTCTTATTTACAATGACAGCTTGGCTATGATGATGATGATGTAGTCTCGTGTAATGATGATGCTGTAGTTATGAAGAGGCCTGGTTGCCAGTCTCTATAACGTACCATTTCTTAGTATATTCCATGTCGTGTGCCAATGGCAGTTAATGAGTGGAATGTTAGCTAAACGGAGACTGGTAACCAGGCTAATGAAGAGGGGTTCTGAAAGAGAAAGTGTGGTGTGCATATTCTGTAATTCTGCAAAAAAAATATGAGTCAAATAAATAACTGTTACTAAAGAAGAGTTTGACTTGTGCTCTAGAGTCCACCACTTACCAGCACGCAATGTAACATGCACGCCAAGGGGCGCCATTGTATAATTTCCTACTAACGAAGAAACCGGAAGTGTGATTGTTTTGTTCTGTAGAAGGTGTTATGGCGGCGCCAGTGGAGGGAATTTCAAAAGTGAGCAGATCCTGCTAAATAGAGTCAATGTATTAACAGTGAAAACTACAAGAAACGCGTGAGCTGTCATTCGGGACGCTTCCTCATAACAGTAAGTGGAGAATAAACGACATGATTGAATTTGCATAGCTTTAGTTAACGTTAGCTAGCTAATTAGCCAAACAACCCCTATAACGTTAGCTGGCTAGTAGTACAACAAGTAAAGTTAGCTGGCTAACTGACTGGTGAACTTTCTAGCATGTCTGCTGTCGTCGTTAGTTAGCTAGCTGGCTGTGTGCTGAAAGCTCCCACTGAATGGAATCTAGCCAGAGATCTAACGTTAGCTAGATAACGTAACATCGTCATATCTGGTTGGAAGTGTAAAGTTAACGTTATTCAACCTACAGTACAGATCCAACAATGGTAAGGGACTGGGTTTGGGTTGGGCATAGGACTCAAAATATGTTCAGTTTGCTCCATCAGAAAGGTTAGGTGAGGGGGTGTTAGGCAAAGTGTAACTGCCATTCAGAACCATACAACATATTTTGCCTTGTATCTTACCTAACATCAGTAACAGAGTCGCCCAAAGATAAAGACCCAGACTGGTGACCTAAGATGACCAGAGTAGGTCCCCTGCAGCAGCGTCCTCTAGCAGGGTGCAATGACCCAGACATCCGACTGGTCCCAATGCCTGCCCCGGTGCCCCTGGTCCCCGCTAGCCTCCTGCGGTGCCCGGAACTGGACCTGTCTCTCCCCCTCAGCCCAGACCCGCCACGACCCAACCCAGCTAGCCTGCTGAGAGGACGCAGCCACCGGCAGGTCAGTCTGACACACACACACACACTGACGGATAGTCACAGATGGTGCTTTTCTCAGTTGTCAAGACAGCTGTAGAAATTATGAGAGATCTGTGTGTGTCGGTCTGTGTTTTTGGAGAGACATCACTGAAGTGTGTGCCCCTGACTCTACAGGTGCGATTTGCCTCCGAGGAGCCTGTGGTTGTCACGGTGATAGCAGAGCCTAGCAAAGACCCTCCACCTTGGCAATGCCCAGGACACTCCAGCAGTTACTCAAAGGGGAAAAGACTCCATGGTAACTAACCCTCCTGGTCTAGAGTCTGATGTACTCATGTTCCCCTGCACAGGAGTTGCATGCATCAACCAATGGTTGTGTGCCACGTCATGGACTGTGCCGTCGCACCAGATTGCTATAACGTGATGTGGTTAGGTTGATACGTAAAATACCTATCCAGGTGTTATAAGATCTGGCATGAGTCAGCAATGTCTGAGCAGAGGACTGGTCAATATCTCTTCCTGTATTCCTCACATAGGTGGAGATATGTGTTGGAGGGCAAGGTCAGCAACCAATGAGGAGGCTCCCTGTGAGGAGAGGGGTGGCAGCCTCCCTGAAGGGGTGGAGTTAAATACTACTCTGGCTCTGAGGGCTGAGCTAGATAACGTGGCAGGGGCAGAGTTTAACTCCCAGAAGGCTGTGCAGGAGCAACTACAGAAGTCACACAGAACAAAGAACAGCATCAGCGCCCGGGCTACAGAGGGTAGCACACAGAAACACACACATGCAGACATAAACACACACATGCAGACATAAACACACACACACACACACACAGAAACATACACATGCAGACATAAACACACACACAGAAACACACACATGCAGACATAAACACACACACAGAAACACACACATGCAGACATAAACACACACACAGAAACACACACATGCAGACATAAACACACACACAGAAACACACACATGCAGACATAAACACACACCACACACTGAGTGTATGTCTTGTCTTTGTCTATAGGGGTGAACGTCCCTCCATCCCAGCACCTCTACAGGGCATTGGTCAATGTGAATGTGGAGGAGGAGGAGCTTATCAGCCAGGCTCTATGTGACAGGCTTCAGCTGGTCTCGCCCACATGCAGCCATGGCAACAAGGCAAGTCCCTCTCACTGACCCCATCTGATTACATTTACGTGTGTGTAAGTAATATGTAAATAAAGGTGTGTGTAGAGCGAAAGCACTCATGACCTGCAACTAGTCCATAACTGTATTTGTAATCCGTGTGTGTGTGAGCAGAAAGAGGACAGTCCTGACCTGCAGGTTTTCTTCAGGGGGGATCTGCTGAGAGAGAAGCCCCTCCTACCAGGGGAGGAGATTACCATACCACGCCCCCAGCCCATCCCACGCCCCGCAGACACAACCTTCGACCTCTACCACAGACACACATGCTGGGAGGCTGGACCCTGACACACACACTTACTCTGAACCTCTAGACTGAAAGGCCCTGTCCCAAAACTTAAGAAGAGCATTATCCCTTCTTTCCCTCCCTACCTCCGTCATTCTCAGATATAAATATTATATTTTAAACTAATTTAAGATATTAAAGGAATGAACCTGTATCATGTTGATGAGCGATCTTTACTGCTTGCGTGTGTGCTTGAGCCTTCGTTTGTGCTTGCTTGCATGCATGTACAAGTTGTGGGTGTTGGAGAGCGAGGGAGGAGGTAGAGGTGGTAGAGGGATGAAGAGGTGAGGGAGAGATTGTCCAGGGATCGAAGACGGCTGCGAGGTGAGTACACAGCTTCAATTCACACTGCTGGGTGTGTACTGTTTGTAACGGGGGTATAGAGGGCAATAGTAATGGTGTCTCTTGTAGACACTAACGGAAGCTAACTCTGCCATGGCTTGCTGGCCAAAGCCTATGGGGACATGTATGGGTTTTTTGGAGGGTTTGAGGATAAATGCCAAAGCATTTATGTAATCAAAACAAGCACAAAGGCATTATCAAATCAAAGTTTGCTTGTCACGTCCGCCGAATACAACAGGTGTAAACCTTACAGTGAAATGCTTACTTACCGGCCCTAAATAGGTATTAGGTGAACCATAGATAAGTAAAGATATATTTTTTTTTTAAACAACAGTAAAAAGACAGTGAAATAACAGTAGCGAGGCTATAACTCAGACATGTAATGTTAACTGACTGATATTCTATGTATAAGATCTAAGCCTGTGTTAACCTCAGACCTTATTTTCTATGTTTATCCCAAAACGCTATTCTTTCCCCATTTAATTTCCCCAATAGGAATGGCTGAACAAACCAGAGGTTACAGTGTGTTTATCATGTAGTGTTGTTGTGTGTGTAACACATTGGTGTAACAGGGAGTTTTGTGTTGGTGTGTGATTGATAACATCGAGCAAGTCCTTTCCCTACCACAGGATAACATGTTTGTGTTTCAGTGGTGGGAACAATTCTGTCATTTTGTGAAAATGGTACTCCATCTCCCAGATTAACTCAATTGACATGGAATTGAGCCCAAATCACCTAGATGTGTTGTGTTTTACATCTCCTAGATGTGTTGTTTTTTACATTTTACATCTCCTAGATGTGTTGTGTTTTACATCTCCTAGATGTGTTGTGTTTTACATCACCTAGATGTGTTGTGTTTTACATCTCCTAGATGTGTTTTTACATCTCCTAGATGTTTGTGTTTTACATCTCCTAGATGTGTTGTGTTTTCTCCTAGATGTGTTGTGTTTTACATCTCCTAGATGTGTTGTGTTTTACATCTCCTAGATGTGTTGTGTTTTAGATGTGTTGTGTTTTACATCTCCTAGATGTGTTGTGTTTTACATCTCCTAGATGTGTTGTGTTTTACATCTCCTAGATGTGTTGTGTTTTACATCTCCTAGATGTGTTGTGTTTTACATCTCCTAGATGTGTTGTGGTTCAGGATCATCTCCAGTTAGAATCCATCAGCCTACGTCACCCTGTGCTGTAACCTGGGTTATATAGACCATCCACACTCTCTCTCTCACACACACAGGCACGCTTGTACCATCTCAGCTCGCCTCTCTCTCTCACACGCACACCCCAGTCTCTGAGACCCGGGCATCTCTCTCTGACCATGGACGTGTCAGCGCTGGGCAGTGGGAGCAGCTGTTCAGAGGATTGTGTGCTAGGGTCTGGCTGTCTGGAGGACTGTGGGAACCAGAGTGACCAGACTGACTGGGAATGGGAGGACTTCAGTGGGGCTGAGCTGGTGTGTGTGACAGCCGTGTGTGTGTGCTGCTGCTGGCCCTGGGCATCGCAGGAAATATGTTAACCATCCTGGTAGTTTGGATCCGGCCACACCTGAGAAGCACCACCTACCTCTACCTGAGTAGTATGGCCGTCTCCGACCTCCTCATGCTGCTTCTGATGCCTTTAGATCTGTACTACAAGGTAAGGGGGAGTCTCTCTAGCTATGGAGGTTCCCTCCCTGGGGTTTAGCTAGCTGATACTGCGTGTGTGTGTGATTTGTGTTTCTCTCTCTCTAACTGTGGAGCTTCTGGCCCTGGGGGTTAGATGATATAGTGTCTGAGCTGGGTTGTGTGTGTGTAACCTATCTGTGTGTCCGTCCCTCTAGCTGTGGAGGTTCCGGCCCTGGGATCTGGGTGATGCAGTGTGTAAACTGAGTGTGTTCATCAGTGAGAGTTGTACCTACTCCTCCATCCTCCACATCACCGCCCTTTCTCTGGAGCGCTACCTCGCTGTCTGTCGACCACTCATAGCCAAGACCCTGGTCACACGGACCCGCGTCCGCACTCTCATTGGCTGCCTGTGGGTTGTGGCCGTGATCAGCGCTGGGCCGGTGTTTGCTATAGTAGGGGTAGAGGAGCTGGGGGGAGGTGAGGGGGAGAGCGAGTGTCGCTGTACGGACTACGCCGTCTCCTCAGGCCTGCTGGGGGCCATGATGTGGCTCTCCAACCTCTACTTCCTGGTGCCGCTGGGCATTCTGGGAGTTGTGTATGGTCTGATCGGCAGGAAGCTTTGGCTCCGCCCACAACGCAGGAACTAAGGTCAGGACGCGTCTCTCTCTCTCTCTCTCTCTCCTCCCTCTTTCTCTCTAGAGGCAGAGGGCTAATAACATCGTATCCATAGAAATTATTTATTTAGCCCCTCCTTCATTTAGCACTACAACAACTAGCATAGAGCTGCCACTTAATCACTGTGACTATAGCAGCTGTACACACACACACAGGAGAGGACAGCTAAGAAAGGCTAATATCCCTCTAGTTTATCTTTACACAAACACACCTGATGTTAATGTGCAGCCAGGCATAAAGGCATCGTTATAGTGAGGATATTAGTGTGTACAGTGCAGGGGTATGTTAAGGATGGGCTGGAGGAGATCAGTATCATTAGGAATATGCTTTATGGCATTAAATGTGCTAGAGAGCTCAAGGCAAAAGGGGATACTCCATTCCTCTTTTTCTACTCTTAGAAAAAAAGGTTCTGGATAGAACCAAAAATGGTTATATTGCTTGGCACCCCTGAAGGTTCTATATAGAACCCTATTTGATAAGAACCCCAGGGGTTATTCTTCACTGAACCAAAATGGGTTCCATATAAATTTGAACCCTTGGAATCCATGTTGGTTCTTTATAGAACCTTAAGGGGTGCCATATACAGCATGAAGCAAGCAAAGCCTTTTTGGTTCTATCAGAATCTTTTTTTCCCAGAGTGTAGATTTTTCTTTCTCTAGAGCTGAGATGGGTTCCAGGAAGTGGTGATGGTTGTGAATGAGTCTTTGTGGTGCTTGTTGCTGTAATCAAATCAAATCAAATTGATTTATATAGCCCTTCGTACATCAGCTGATATCTCAAAGTGCTGTACAGAAACCCAGCCTAAAACCCCAAACAGCAAGCAATGCAGGTGTAGAAGCACGGTGGCTAGGAAAAACTCCCTAGAAAGGCCAAAACCTAGGAAGAAACCTAGAGAGGAACCAGGCTATGTGGGGTGGCCAGTCCTCTTCTGGCTGTGCCGGGTGGAGATTATAACAGAACATGGCCAAGATGTTCAAATGTTCATAAATGACCAGCATGGTCGAATAATAATAAGGCAGAACAGTTGAAACTGGAGCAGCAGCACAGTCAGGTGGAAGTTGAAACTGGAGCAGCAGCATGGCCAGGTGGACTGGGGACAGCAAGGAGTCATCATGTCAGGTAGTCCTGGGGCATGGTCCTAGGGCTCAGGTCCTCAGAGAGAGAGAATTAGAGAACGCACACTTCAGATATAACAAACTCCACCCAGCCCCCCGATACATAAACTACTGCAGCATAAATACTGGAGGCTGAGACAGGAGGGGTCAGGAGACACTGTGGCCCCATCCGAGGACACCCCCGGACAGGGCCAAACAGGAAGGATATAACCCCACCCACTTTGCCAAAGCACAGCCCCCACACCACTAGAGGGATATCTTCAACCACCAACTTACCATCCTGAGACAAGGCTGAGTATAGCCCACAAAGATCTCCGCCACGGCACAACCCAAGGGGGGGGCGCCAACCCAGACAGGATGACCACAACAGTGAATCAACCCACTCAGGTGACGCACCCCCTCCAGGGACGGCATGAGAGAGCCCCAGTAAGCCAGTGACTCAGCCCCTGTAATAGGGTTAGAGGCAGAGAATCCCAGTGGAAAGAGGGGAACCGGCCAGGCAGAGAAAGCAAGGGCGGTTCGTTGCTCCAGAGCCTTTCCGTTCACCTTCCCACTCCTGGGCCAGACTACACTCAATCATATGACCCACTGAAGAGATGAGTCTTCAGTAAAGACTTAAAGGTTGAGACCGAGTTTGCGTCTCTGACATGGGTAGGCAGACCGTTCCATAAAAATGGAGCTCTATAGGAGAAAGCCCTGCCTCCAGCTGTTTGCTTAGAAATTCTAGGGACAATTAGGAGGCCTGCGTCTTGTGACCGTAGCGTACGTGTAGGTATGTACGGCAGGACCAAATCGGAGAGAGAGGTAGGAGCAAGCCCATGTAATGCTTTGTAGGTTAGCAGTAAAACCTTGAAATCAGCCCTTGCTTTGACAGGAAGCCAGTGTAGAAAGGCTAGCACTGGAGTAATATGATCAAATTTTTTGGTTCTAGTCAGGATTCTAGCAGCCGTATTTAGCACTAACTGAAGTTTATTTAGTGCTTTATCCGGGTAGCCGGAAAATAGAGCATTGCAGTAGTCTAACCTAGAAGTGACAAAAGCATGGATTAATTTTTCTGCATGATTTTTGGACAGAAAGTTTCTGATTTTTGCAATGTTACGTAGATGGAAAAAAGCTGTCCTCGAAATGGTCTTGATATGTTCTTCAAAAGAGAGATCAGGGTCCAGAGTAACGCCGAGGTCCTTCACAGTTTTATTTGAGACGACTGTACAACCATTAAGATTAATTGTCAGATTCAACAGAAGATCTCTTTGTTTCTTGGGACCTAGAACAAGCATCTCTGTTTTGTCCGAGTTTAATAGTAGAAAGTTTGCAGCCTCCACTTCCTTATGTCTGAAACACATGCTTCTAGCGAGGGCAATTTTGGGGCTTCACCATGTTTCATTGAAATGTACAGCTGTGTGTCATCCGCATAGCAGTGAAAGTTTACATTATGTTTTCGAATAACATCCCCAAGAGGTAAAATATATAGTGAAAACAATAGTGGTCCTAAAACGGAACCTTGAGGAACACCGAAATTTACAGTTGATTTGTCAGAGGACAAACCATTCACAGAGACAAACTGATATCTTTCCGACAGATAAGATCTAAACCAGGCCAGAACATGTCCGTGTAGACCAATTTGGGTTTCCAATCTCTCCAAAAGAATGTGGTGATCGATGGTATCAAAAGCAGCACTAAGGTCTAGGAGTACGAGGACAGATGCAGAGCCTCGGTCCGATGCCATTAAAATGTCATTTACCACCTTCACAAGTGCCGTCTCAGTGCTATGATGGGGTCTAAAACCAGACTGAAGCATTTCGTATACATTGTTTGTCTTCAGGAAGGCAGTGAGTTGCTGAGCAACAGCCTTCTCTAAAATCTTTGAGAGGAATGGAAGATTCGATATAGGCCGATAGTTTTTTATATTTTCTGGGTTAAGGTTTGGCTTTTTCAAGAGAGGCTTTATTACTGCCACTTTTATTGAGTTTGGTACACATCCAGTGGATAGAGAGCCGTTTATTATGTTCAACATAGGAGGGCCAAGCACAGGAAGCAGCTCTTTCAGTAGTTTAGTTGGAATAGGGTCCAGTATGCAGCTTGAAGGTTTAGAGGCCATGATTATTTTCATCATTGTGTCAAGAGATATAGTACTAAAACACTTGAGCGTCTCTCTTAATCAGGCTCACACAACACCACACACCCCTCAGAGAAGCATGTGATATTAGTCTGACTGCTATTGGCCGAGTCTCAATTGTTAATGAGAACTTGTTCTCAACTTGCCTACCTGGTGAAATAAAAAATAAAAATATACATTAAAAAATTACATACACACACACAAGACTGTTGATTGTAGAACTAGAGTGGTACTAAATGACCAGCACTATCTTGCTTAGTTGCCTCTCTAGTGTAAAGTCTTGCGTGTGGTGTGTTTCCCGTGAGATAAAGGATAAATAAGCAGTGCTTGACTTGGGCAGGAGCTCACCGAAGCTGAGTACCAGCACCTCAAGTTCTTTTCTGCTTGAGCTCCTGTTCCTCTTATAGAATATTATCTCAAAAGTATTGTGGTGCTCCTGCACCTAAATATAAACAGTACCGCCAACCAAAATGATTACCGGAACCAATTTCAGTCCAAGTCAAGCACCGTAAATAAGTCACACCACCGTGTGTGATGCCTCTGTTCACAGGGTGTTGTGTGATGCCTCTGCTCACAGGGTGTTGTGTGATGCCTCTGCTCACAGGGTGTTGTGTGATGCCTCTGCTCACAGGGTGTTGTGTGATGCCTCTGCTCACAGGGTGTTGTGTGATGCCTCTGCTCACAGGGTGTTGTGTGATGCCTCTGCTCACAGGGTGTTGTGTGATGCCTCTGCTCACAGGGTGTTGTGTGATGCCTCTGCTCACAGGGTGTTGTGTGATGCCTCTGCTCACAGGGTGTTACGAATCCCTTTTGGCCCGACAGTCTAGGGGGGATGGTAATGAGACCCGTAACATAACTCATGCAAATTATTATTGTGACAAAGTAAAAGTGTGAATGAAATAACCACGACAACAGAAATCTACCGTCAAACTCCAGGTTTATTTATAAACACACGGTAATGGGGGGGAGCAGGAAAAGGGGCTGAGCTGGACCCAAGGAATGAAACAATAAATATACAAAAACACCCCTAAGCTAGACTAGCCTACTTTAACAACAGCTAACTAACTAACCAAAAATACAGTGGGTGGTCCGCCCAGTTCTAACTAGTGTATTTAACAAAGTTTACCTACGGGTAGTGTATGCCCATGGGCGACTTGTCTTGTTTCCCCCTTTTCCCACCAGCAACAAACAAACACCATAACCAAAACAATACTGACAGGGGATGACAAAGTGCTATGGAGGTGCTCAAACAAAAAAGAGGTTAAGACACAAAGCGAGAGTGAAACACAGAGACCTACAGACATGGCATTTACAGAGAGATTGAGCTCTAGAGCAAACAAATGATGGGGTTTTTAAACCATGGGGAAGGAACTGTGATAGGGTAGGAAATAGGAGGAGGTGTGTCTTCTGATTGATGATTGATTGTTGACTGATTGGGGAGTGATGATTTTCACCTGTGAGGGGAGAAGGAGAGAAAAGAAACACACACACAGGATACACACACACACCGGATAACTGTATCCGTAACACAGAGTGTTGGTGTGTCTGTCTGTGTTTGTATGTATGCGTAGTTTCACAGGGCATGTCACCTGAATTCTGATTTTATACTTTAGAATAGTAATGTTCACAATAACCCGGAGGGGTCTATGGAGCCAGTCAGCCAGTAAGGTAGCCCTACAGGTTAGTTTGGCCAGTTTGGAGAAGTTTGGCAAGTCTGGAGAAGTATTGCCCGATTGGAGAAGCTAGGCCAGTTTGGAAAAGCTTTTCCGGTTTGGAGAAGCTTGGCCAGTTTGGAGAAGTTCTGCCAGTTTGGAGAAGTTTTTCCGGTTTGGAGAAGCTTGGCCAGTTTGGAGAAGTTTTTCCAGTTTGGAAAAGCTTGGCCAGTTTAGAGAAGCTTGGCAAGTTTGGAGAAGCTTGGCCAGTTTGCAGAAGTTTTTCCAGTTTGGAGAAGCTTGGTCAGTTTGGAGAAGCTTGGCCAGTTTGGAGAAGCTTGGCCAGTTTGGATAAGTTTTTCCGGTTTGGAGAAGCTTGGCCAGTTTGGAGAAGTTTTTCGGTTTGGAAAAGCTTGGCCAGTTTGGAGAAGCTTGGCCAGTTTGGAGAAGCTTGGCCAGTTTGGAGAAGTTTTTCCGGTTTGGAGAAGCTTGGCCAGTTTGAGAAGTTTGGCCAGTTTGGAGAAGTTTTTCCAGTTTGGAGAAGTTTTTCCAGTTTGGAGAAGCTTGGCCAGTTTGAGAAACTTGGCCAGTTTGGAGAAGTTTTTCCGGTTTGGAGAAGCTTGGCCAGTTCGGAGAAGTTTTTCCAGTTTGGAAAAGCTTGGCCAGTTTAGAGAAGCTTGGCAAGTTTGGAGAAGCTTGGCCAGTTTGCAGAAGTTTTTCCAGTTTGGAGAAGCTTGGTCAGTTTGGAGAAGCTTGGCCAGTTTGGAGAAGCTTGGCCAGTTTGGAGAAGCTTGGCCAGTTTGGAGAAGTTTTTCCGGTTTGGAGAAGCTTGGCCAGTTTGGAGAAGTTCTGCCAGTTTGGAGAAGTTTTTCCGGTTTGGAGAAGCTTGGCCAGTTTGGAGAAGTTTTTCCAGTTTGGAGAAGCTTGGCCAGTTTGGAGAAGCTTGGCCAGTTTGGAGAAGCTTGGCCAGTTTGGAGAAGTTTTTCCGGTTTGGAGAAGTTTTTCCGGTTTGGAAAAGCTTGGCTAGTTTGGAGACGTTTTTCCAGTTTGGAGAAGCTTGGCCAGATTGGAGAAGTTTTGTCGGTTTGGAGAAGCTCGACTAGTTTGGAGAAGCTTGGCCAGTTTGGAGAAGCTTGGCCAGTTTGGAGAAGCTTGGCCAGTTTGGAGAAGCTTGGCCAGTTTGGAGAAGCTTGGCCAGCTTGGAGAAGCTTGGCCAGCTTGGAGAAGCTTGGCCAGTTTGGAGAAGCTTTTCTGTATTGGAGAAGCTTGGCCAGTTTGGAGAAGCTTTTCTGTATTGGAGAAGCTTGGCCAGTTTGGAGAAGCTTGGCCAGTTTGGAGAAGTTTGGCCAGTTTGGAGAAGCTTGGCCAGTTCGGAGATGTTTTTCCGGTTTGGAGATGTTTTTCCGGTTTGGAGAAGCTTGACCAGTTTGGAGATGTTTTTCCGGTTTGGAGAAGCTTGACCAGTTTGGAGAAGTTTTTCCGGTTTGGAGAAGCTTGGCCAGTTTGGAGAAGCTTGGCCGGTTTGGAGAAGCTTGGCCGTTTGGAGAAGCTTGGCCGGTTTGGAGAAGCTTGGCCGGTTTGGAGATGTTTTTCGGTTTGGAGAAGCTTGACCGGTTTGGAGATGTTTTTCCGGTTTGGAGAAGCTTGACCAGTTTGGAGAAGTTTTTCCGGTTTGGAGAAGCTTGGCCGGTTTGGAGAAGCTTGGCCGGTTTGGAGAAGCTTGGCTTTGGAGAAGCTTGGCCGGTTTGGAGAAGCTTGGCCGGTTTGGAGAAGCTTGGCGGTTTGGAGAAGCTTGGCCGGTTTGGAGAAGCTTGGCCGGTTTGGAGAAGCTTGGCCGGTTTGGAGAAGCTTGGCCGGTTTGGAGAAGCTTGGCCGGTTTGGAGAAGCTTGGCCGGTTTGGAGAAGCTTGGCCGGTTTGGAGAAGCTTGGCCGGTTTGGAGAAGCTTTTTGGAGAAGCCAGTTTGGAGAAGCTTGGCCGGTTTGGAGAAGCTTGGCCGGTTTGGAGAAGCTTGGCCGGTTTGGAGAAGCTTGGCCGGTTTGGAGAAGCTTGGCCGGTTTGGAGAAGCTTGGCCGGTTTGGAGAAGCTTGGCCGGTTTGGAGAAGCTTGGCAGTTTGGAGAAGTTTTTGGAGAAGTTGTTAGGTTTGGAGAAGTTGTTACGGTTTGGAGAAGCTTGGCCAGTTTGGAGATGTTTTTCCGGTTTGGAGAAGCTTGGCTAGTTTGGATAAGTTTTTACGGTTTGGAGAAGGTTGCCAGTTTGAGAAGTTTGGCCAGTTTGGAGAAGTTTTTCCAGTTTGGAGAAGCTTGGCCAGTTTGAGAAGCTTGGCCAGTTCGGAGAAGCTTTGCCGGTTTGGAGAAGCTTGGCCAGTTCGGAGAAGCTTGGCCAGTTCGGAGATGTTTTTCCGGTTTGGAGAAGCTTGGCCAGTTTGGAGAAGCTTGGCCAGTTTGGAGAAGCTTGGCCAGTTTGGAGAAGTTTTTCCGGTTTGGAGAAGTTTGGCCAGTTTGGAGAAGTTTGGCCAGTTTGGAGAAGTTTTTCCAGTTTGGAGAAGTTTTTCCAGTTTGGAGAAGCTTGGCCAGTTTGAGAAGCTTGGCCAGTTTGGAGAAGTTTTTCCGGTTTGGAGAAGCTTGGCCAGTTCGGAGAAGCTTGACCGGTTTGGAGAAGCTTGGCCAGTTCGGAGATGTTTTTCCGGTTTGGAGAAGCTTGGCCAGTTTGGAGAAGCTTGGCCGGTTTGGAGAAGCTTGGCCGGTTTGGAGAAGCTTGGCCGGTTTGGAGAAGCTTGGCCGGTTTGGAGAAGTTGTTCCGGTTTGGAGAAGCTTGGCCCGTTTGGAGAAGCTTGGCCCGTTTGGAGAAGCTTCCCCGTTTGGAGAAGCTTGGCCCGTTTGGAGAAGCTTGGCCAGTTTGGAGATGTTTTTCCAGTTTGGAGAAGCTTGGCTAGTTTGGAGAAGTTTTTACGGTTTGGAGAAGGTTGGCCAGTTTGGATAAATTTTTCCGGTTTGGAGAAGCTTGGCCAGTTTGGATAAATTTTTCCGGTTTGGAGAAGCTTGGCCAGTTTGGATAAATTTTTCCGGTTTGGAGAAGCTTGGCCAGTTTGGAGAAGCTTGGCCAGTTTGGAGAAGTTGTTCCGGTTTGGAGAAGTTTGACCAGTTTGGAGAAGCTTGGCCCGTTTGGAGAAGCTTGGCCCGTTTGGAGAAGCTTGGCCCGTTTGGAGAAGCTTGGCCCGTTTGGAGAAGCTTGGCCCGTTTGGAGAAGCTTGGCCAGTTTGGAGATGTTTTTCCAGTTTGGAGAAGCTTGGCTAGTTTGGAGAAGCTTGGCCAGTTTGGAGAAGCTTTTCCAGTTTGGAGAAGCTTTTCCAGTTTGGAGAAGTTTTTCCGGTTTGGAGAAGCTTGGCCAGTTTGGAGATGTTTTTCCGGTTTGGAGAAGCTTGGCTAGTTTGGAGAAGTTTTTCCGGTTTGGAGAAGCTTGGCCAGTTTGGAGAAGCTTGGCCAGTTTGGAGAAGCTTGGCCAGTTTGGAGAAGCTTGGCCAGTTTGGAGAAGTTTTCCGGTTTGGAGAAGCTTGGCCAGTTTGGAGAAGTTTTCCGGTTTGGAGAAGCTTGGCCAGTTTGGAGAAGTTTTTCCGGTTTGGAGAAGCTTGGCCAGTTTGGAGAAGTTTTTCCGGTTTGGAGAAGCTTGGCCAGTTTGCGAGCTTGGCCAGTTTGGAGAAGTTTTTCCAGTTTGGAGAAGCTTGGCCAGTTTGGAGAAGTTTTTCCGGTTTGGAGAAGCTTGGCCAGTTTGAGAAGTTTGGCCAGTTTGGAGAAGTTTTTCCAGTTTGGAGAAGCTTGGCCAGTTTGAGAAGCTTGGCCAGTTCGGAGAAGCTTGGCCAGTTTGGAGAAGCTTGGCCGGTTTGGAGAAGCTTGGCCGGTTTGGAGAAGCTTGGCAGTTTGGAGAAGCTTGGCCAGTTTGAGAAGTTTGGCCAGTTTGGAGAAGTTTTTCCGGTTTGGAGAAGCTTGGCCAGTTTGGAGAAGTTTTTCCGGTTTGGAGAAGCTTGGCCAGTTTGAGAAGCTTGGCCAGTTTGGAGAAGTTTTTCCAGTTTGGAGAAGCTTGGCCAGTTTGGAGAGGTTTTTCCGGTTTGGAGAAGCTTGGCCAGTTTGAGAAGCTTGGCCAGTTTGGAGACGTTTTTCCGGTTTGGAGAAGCTTGGCCAGTTTGGAGAAGTTTTTCCGGTTTAGAGAAGCTTGGCCAGTTTGAGAAGTTTGGCCAGTTTGGAGAAGCTTGGCCAGTTCGGAGAAGCTTGGCCGGTTCGGAGAAGCTTGGCCAGTTTGGAGAAGCTTGGCCGGTTTGGAGAAGCTTTTTGGAGAAGCTTGGCCAGTTTGAGAAGTTTGGCCAGTTTGGAGAAGTTTTTCCAGTTTGGAGAAGCTTGGCCAGTTTGAGAAGCTTGGCCAGTTTGGAGAAGTTTTTCCAGTTTGGAGAAGCTTGGCCAGTTCGGAGAAGCTTGGCCAGTTTGGAGAAGCTTGGCCGGTTTGGAGAAGCTTGGCCGGTTTGGAGAAGCTTGGCCAGTTTGGAGAACTTGTTCCGGTTTGGAGAAGCTTGGCCAGTTTGGAGAAGCTTGGCCAGTTTGGAGAAGTTGTTCCGGTTTGGAGAAGCTTGGCCAGTTTGGAGAACGCTGCAGTGTTACTACATTCTTCTTAACTGAAAAGTAGTTGGATGAATAACTAGTCAGAATAAGAGGTATTCACTCTCATTCAAAGACATTAGACATATGCAGGGATTTCTCCTTTCTGTATGTTTTCTGTTATTGTTTGGTTACTATTCTGATACAGTCATGTGAAGTAATCATTAACTTTAGAAAATCTAATATAATAAAATATCATTTGTTCAGTAACTAGTTCACATGTACATTTCAGTTTCCATTTCCATCAGATCAAGAGGGACAAGGAGAGGAAAGGGGAGGGGAGAGTGGGGTGTGGTAATCAATGTTTAAAACCAACAGCCCATCCCTCTCTTCCTCACTCCCTCTCTCTCTCTTTCTCTGACTGTCCAACTCCTCGCACAACTTCGGTGAGTGAAAACTAAACCTAGTAAAACATGTACCTGAGTGCCTCGCTGATAAAATTCTTCAGTTTGTTTTAGCTGTGTGTGTCTCTGATATGTTAGATGTGCCAAATTATACATTCTCAATGGGGGGATTACAACATTTATTTGCAATTGTGTGTAGTTTGTTTGTTTTATACTTGACTGCAAAAGTATGAATGACTTCAGGATGTGCTTTGCAACAGTTAGTAAGCGCCTGTCTACACTGTTTGTGCTCTTGAGCCGAGCTCTGCGGAGGGCGTAACTCTGTCTGCCTTTCCATTCAAACATGTGTGGGTGCTACTCAGAGCACTACGCAGTTTAAATGAAAGAATCTCTCTTCTCTTCCTCCTCCTCCCCTCTCTCTCTTCCTCCCTCAATCCTTCCATAGTGCAGAACACTACCTCTTTCTATCCTCCACACCCCCCTCTCTCTCTCTCTCGCTCTCTCTTTCCTTCACTCTGTCCTTACCATAAACTCTCTCTCCCCTCACTCTGACCATTCTGTGAGTAGATTGTGTTTCTAGTTATCAGATGGGGGGGGGTGTAAGAAGGTGTGTCTGATTGGATGCCTGCTGGTCCTGGGGCAGCAGACAGTGACTCAGAGAGAGATCAGTGGAGTCCACCACAGTGACTGGGATTGTTCCTTACAACTATAATGTTGTGCTTACCATGTTCGTACTGTATGGTTGCTTCAACGTCCTTATTTGACCGCACTTACTGCAAGTCACACTGGAGAGGAGGGTCAGATAAATGAGGGATTTACTTTACAGAAGCTTCCTTAAACTCAAGAACTAGACTATGGGTAGGCAGAGAAAGAGAGAATAGAGAGAGCCACCTCCCTATATAGTGGTGAGATATGTGAAGGGACAGAGTGAAGAGACACACCTTAACCTAACTAGATAGAAAGAGGGTGGAGACAGGTGAGGGGTGGGGGAGGTGCTGGGATTTCTATGTTATCGTTTGCCTGAAATTACCAACGCGGCTTTCAGCCTGCCCACCAATGTCCTCCCATCTGTCTTTTTGTCTATCCCTCTCTCTCTATCTTTCTCTTTATATATATATATATATATATATACTTTCTATCTTTCTCTCCTTAAAATCCCCCAGAGATAAAACTTGATAGGGACTAGGTCTCTGTGGCGGGATCAAATCAGCGGAAATTTTAGAGCGCCACCGAAAGTTTTCGATAAAACTCAAACTTTCATTAAAACACACATGCAAGGTACTGAATTAAAGCTACACTCGTTGTGAATCTAGCCACCAAGTCAGATTTGTAAAATGCTTTTCGGCGAAAGCATGAGAAGCTATTATCTGATAGCATGCACCCCCCGGAATACCAGACCGTCAACAAAACAACAGATTTTGCGGTAGCCGGCGCTACCCAAAACGCAGAAATACAATATAAAACATTCATTACCTTTGACGAGCTTCTTTCTTGGCACTCATATATGTCACATAAACATCACAATTGGGTCTTTTTCCCGATTAAATCCGTCATTGTATACCCAAAATGTGATTTGCTGAAGACCGGTCTGATCCAGAAAAATGCCCCTTTACAAGACGCAACGTCACTTTTTAAAATTACAAAAGTTGCCTATATACTTTTACAAATCACTTCAAACTACTTTTCTAAACCAACTTTAGGTATTAATAAACGTTAATAATCTATCAAATTGATCACGTGGCGATCTGTATTCGATAGCAGCAAGTCTTGAAATCATACTCCATGTTTTCACTTTCATAACATCCTGTGGTGAGCCCCAAGAAAGGAAGTGCCTATACGTCACCAAACCAAGGATAAAGCAGCCCAAAAATGCCAGCACTGGCGACATCGTGTGGAAGCTGTAGGCGTTTACAGGGGATCCCCATGTATTTTCTTCAGCCTTAGACAATACATTGACTGGCGGATGAATATTATTTTTGTGTTTTTGGTGAACAGTTTTTCGAAGGATTTTTACTCCTAAACACGTTATGTTATAGCCACAGACACGATTTAACCAGTTTTAGAGACTTCAGAGTGTTTTCTATACACACACACTTATCATATGCATATACTATATTCCTGGCATGAGTAGCAGGACGCTGAAATGTTGCGCGATTTTTAACAAAAAGCTGCGAAAATTCGCAGCCTCCTTAACAGGTTTGAGGGAGACATGCAAGGGCGTTGGCTAGAGCCATGCCTGTTTGTGTTTAAACAACTCAGCCCCCTCTTCTCTTCCTTTCTCCACTCCATATCTGCCTCTCTCTCCGCCTCTCTCCCTCTCTAATTGCCTCTGTTGCGTTGCTCTCCATCTCTCCTCCCCCTCTCTTCCTCCCTTTGTGGTAGAGATGTAGAACTTGTTTGCAGTAGTGGGGTGTGGTGTGTGTGCAGTTAAGTCTTTGCTGCGTGTGCAACAACCGTTAATATTCTTTAAACCCTGTATTCAACCTGAACCTTATGTTTAAACATGATTAAACCAGTGGCAACATTTCTTTATTTCCCAGACATGTATGGAATGGTGACCCGGATGTAAGATAAAAATAGATTTGAATTGGATTATTCAGTCAACAATAAGACATTTATCCCTTTAACTTATTTTCTGGGATTTCACATTTCAAAAATTCAAATAAATTAATCAAATATTTCACATAATGTTGATAATATTAGATGTATTATACTGTGAATACAGAGTAAGCAAACATTCCTCTCTCTGTGCATGGACATCATGTCCACCAGCATCCTGCTATCATAATAAAACATTGATAATACCGCAAATTAATAAGCTATACTTGTACCTCCATTCTCTCTCTCTCTCTCTCTCTCTCTCTCTCTGTGTGTGTGTTGTAGTCACCATGTCACAGGTCCAGCAGGCTATGGCATTGCTCATCTCAGCCTTCCACAAGTACTCTGGCAAGGAGGGCGACAAGACGACCCTGAGCAAGGGAGAACTCAAAGATCTGCTCATCGCTGAGCTTGGAGAGATCATGGGGGTGAGTGGATCCTAGGAACAGTTCAGTTCAATCATGCTTTATTAGCAGCACGACCAAATACAATACTGCTAAAGACAGACACTATTGAAAAATTGAATTGCTTGGAACATCACAAACACATGACCCGCCTCATCCAATAGAATAACTTAATCTCTCACACCTTTATAAACACATAACAACTGTGTGGATTCTAGTTTTAACTTCTGAAATCAAAGTCTCACCTATTACCTCTCTCTCTCTCTCTCTCTGATCATTATAACAGAAAAACACTGACCAGGCAAAGGTTGACAAGATCTTCAAAGATCTGGACGCTAACTCAGATGGCAGTGTGGACTTCCAGGAGTATGTCACACTGGTGGCCTGCCTCACCCAGATGTGCAATGAGTTCTTCACCAAGAAGTGAAACAGCTCCCCCTGCCCACTCTCCACAGAACAGCAGCTCTTGCTCCATGAGTGAATTCACGATAAGATTAGCAAGATCCTCAATGCAGGTTCAGAGGGACAGAGATGCAGGTTTACACACATACACAGAAAAAGGGTTGGGTTGATTATACACACCACACATAGACAGACAGGTGAAGGACACAGACACTGACCTATACACATACAGACATATAGGCTACTATCTCCTGAGATGGAGAGGAAAATCTTTGGTTTGTTTCAAGTGAAAAATGAAATAAACTATTTTAATATGTTTGGAAGAAAGCTGACTTATCATTTGTGCAGGTGTGTCTGTGTCTGTGTGTTTGTGCATGTGTGATTGCCTGTGTATGTCCTAAATAGGATACAGCAAGCAACATGAATCAAACATGAACCTTTGTTTTCAGACACTTGGTGAAATAATACAATATGTTGATTATGTCAACGTAACCCAAAATCACACAATGAAATTAGGGGTTATGAGGCATACCCTGTATTTGATTACTTAATTACGTCACAATATTGTTATCTACTCCAGAGCCAGTAAGAATCGTCAAGAATTAAATCTAAGACGAGGCTGCATATGGAAGTTTGTACATGTCTATCACCAGACGATCATCGTTGCGGGTCAGAGCAGGAAGGAAGGGGAAAGCAACAGCGGCTACATAAAAATAGTGTGTAAAGTAGCACGCAGTAGAAGGAAAGGTTGTTCAGGTGTCAGGAACAGGTGTCCTGAGAGTGTGTGGCTGTATGTTTCAAGCGTCTCAGAGTAGGAGTGCTGATTTAGGATCCATTTTGCTTTTTTAGATCAATATGAATGATACTACTTGGACAGAGGGGGACCTGATCCTAGATCAGCACTCCTCCTCAGAGACACGATACATACAGCCCCTGGTCACGCAGACACTCGGTTGAATCTAACACATCTCTATGATGCATTAGTCTTGATCAGGGTTGGGGCCAATTCCAGACTTTCTAGTCTGAACTGAACTCCATAGAGAACTTCCATGTCAAATTCAACTGATGAGAATTGAAATTGCCTGACACAACTCTGGTGTCAATAAAAATAACATTTAGGCCTACAGTAATCCAGGGTACTTGATATGTGAGTGTGAGACTAGAAGGTGGATGTTGTTGTGCTCCAGTCCAGTGCAGGGAGCCGGAGCAGAAGAGACCGACAGGGCCAAGTGAGGCCAGGAAAGAGTGAGGCTGTTCTGAGCTGAGCTCTTGGCTGTTCTCTCATCCATCAAGGTTTCGGCCAGAACATCTGAGCAGAACACCCAGTGGGTTCTCATTACTGTTTGTGTGTTCATTTTACAGAGTAGGTTGATTGAGAACACATTGTATTTTATTTGGCACCTATTCCTTCTAGGCCTTCACCGGTTCTTGTGATGATTGAAAAGACGGGGCATTCAGGGACATTCACCATCAGACCATAGGAGCTTGTGTTGGGATTCAATACTCTTCACAATCAACAACATACACAGATAGATTGGCTTAACACATACGTCTGAGACATGTGACCATCAGTTTTATTAATTTATTAATATGGTCTGTCCAGAGGAAGGAGGACAAAGGCAGTGGACATATTTTTATGGATGTCAATACTTGTCGTACTGGGAAACTAATTAGCATACGCTCAGTGGCAGTGGGCAGGCAAGGAATGCCACAAACTTTGCCATTGGCTGAGGCAGTGAGTAGGCGGAGGTTGGAATGAGAGGGTTCCTGTAAGAGCCTATCAGAGTGCCAGACAGTGGGGTGTGCGTGGGGGAGAAGTAAAACAGTCTCTCGTCATGTGAGAGCTCAAAGACACACACACACACACATGCTCCTCACCATGGAAACGCTTCTCACCTCTGGGTTGTCGTGGAGACACTCCTCACCTGGACAGTAGACTCCGCCCTGCATTAACCGGAATTATATAGTTTAGCCAATCAGACACCTGGCGGCTGGATGGAATAAGGAAGTAATCTGCATAGGCTAATCCTAATCCACAGACAAAGGCAATTTTAATCGGAGGTCTTCTCGGCAGGCTGGGCTCGTCTGGCTGGACCTGTAGGATTGATCCAGCAAAGATTGGAGGATACCCAAAATCTATTTCTCCAATAGGAATCCCAGATCACGCTTGTGACAGCACACACATGGATCTAATCTTCCTCTCTCCCATTGACCTCAATACAACCACATGGTGATCTGTTCAACTACCCCTGTTCTGTAGTTGTTCATGGAAGTAATTGTTGGATGTGCCACTAAGTTTAAACCCTCTCTGACTCTCTACCAACTACAGGTAGTAACCGGCTTTTGCACAGAAGGCTGTAGTGAATGGAGGTGGATGGAAGCGCCTTTGATGTGGTTTAGATAATCTATTGTTTGCTTTTGACTGTCTGGTGACATGTTCGGCAGTGTGAAGAAAATCATCTCTCTGTTTGAGACTCGACGGCAGCCTCGCCCCCTCTCTCTACCTCCTTCCCTCCCTCCATCTCTCTCTCCTTCTCTTCCTGCATCTGTTTCTTCATCTCTTCCCCAATCCCTCCCTTCCTCCCTATCCCCTCTCAGGTCCAGTAAAAAAGCCCCCCAGTCCCCCTTAAAAAGACACTCCTCTCCTTCTGCCTCCCTCTCCGGCTGCCCTTCCTCCGTCTCTGGCTGCCCTTCCTCCCTCTACCCTCAGACCAAACCCAGACCCCCCTTTAACGCCCCACCTGTCCACCAACCACTACAACTTCCTGCTAGATGGAGAGTAGGAGAAGACGGCAGGGAGGGAGTGAGTGATACGGGTTGGGGTCATGGAGGGCTGAGAGGTCGTGGGGGGGTCAGAGTTAGGAACTCATGGCCGAGCGGACGGCAGGAGCTTCAGATAAGAAACCAAACATCTGTCACCATGGAGATTCCACAACACTTTTGGACCGCAACTAAACCTCAACTCCAGACCACTACTCAACCCCAACCTCAACCCCAGACCACTATTCAACCCCAGACCACTACTCAACCTGAACATCAACCGCAGACCACTACTAAACTCCAGACCACTACTCAACCTCAAACTCAACCCCAGACCACTACAAAACCAAAACCTCAACCGCAGACCACTTTCAACCCCAACGTCAACCCCAGACCACTATTCAACCCCAACCTCAACCCCAGACCACTACTCAACCACAGACCACTACTCAACCCCAACCTCAACCGCAGACCACTATTCAACCCCAGACCAATACTCAACCTGAACATCAACCGCAGACCACACCTAAACCTCAGACCACTACTCAACCCCAGACCAATACTCAACCAAAACCAAAACCTCACCCGCAGACCTCTACTCAACCCCAGACCAATACTCAACCCCAACCTCAACACCAGACCCTGGCCCCGCTCCCATCCTGGTCGCTGTGTCTGAAGGGTACACCTTCTGTCCGGAATGCTGAGGCAGCCCTGCTGCTCTTCTGCCACAGGTAACCATGGAAATGGCCTGGCCATTTATTGTCGGGAGGTGACTGTGTTTAGGAATAGACATCAATGTGAACCATGTGCACTAAGACACAATCTCCTTTGTTTTTGTTGTTGTTGTTGCAGTGGCTCCAGTAGCAGTAAGATTGCAATTGACAACAAGATTGAGCAAGCCATGGTAGGACAGTGTGTTTATGGTTATAGTGTCTGTAATGCGTTGTATTGAAGGACTTGGTGAAGACCCATCTGTTGCTGGAAGAATTGTGACATATTTGATGTAATGCTATAATGATATGTTGTATATTGCTGTAGGACTTGGTGAAGAGCCACCTGATGCTGGCTGTGAGAGAGGAGGAGGAGCTACTGAGGAAGCGGATCAACCAGCTGTCAGAGAGAAACGCCCAGCTGGAGAGAGAGAACTACATACTGAGAGCACTGAGAGACAGACAGAGACACTAACGCACTCATCCACGCACACACTCACACATACACAAAGAGAAGTTAATAGTATTAGTACATGCCTTTCATTTTCTATTTAAAGGGGTGTTTTGATTAGTCCTGTAAAATGTGTATTTATATTTAACCTTTATGTACCCAGGTGAGTCAAGAACATATTCTTATTTACAATGACAGCCTGGCTATGATGATGATGATGTAGTCTCGTGTAATGATGATGCTGTAGTTATGAAGAGGCCTGGTTGCCAGTCTCTATAACGTACCATTTCTTAGTATATTCCATGTCGTGTGCCAATGGCAGTTAATGAGTGGAATGTTAGCTAAACGGAGACTGGTAACCAGGCTAATGAAGAGGGGTTCTGAAAGAGAAAGTGTGGTGTGCATATTCTGTAATTCTGCAAAAAAAATATGAGTCAAATAAATAACTGTTACTAAAGAAGAGTTTGACTTGTGCTCTAGAGTCCACCACTTACACCAGCACACGCAATGTAACATGCACGCCAAGGGGCGCCATTGTATAATTTCCTACTAACGAAGAAACCGGAAGTGTGATTGTTTTGTTCTGTAGAAGGTGTTATGGCGGCGCCAGTGGAGGGAATTTCAAAAGTGAGCAGATCCTGCTAAATAGAGTCAATGTATTAACAGTGAAAACTACAAGAAACGCGTGAGCTGTCATTCGGGACGCTTCCTCATAACAGTAAGTGGAGAATAAACGACATGATTGAATTTGCATAGCTTTAGTTAACGTTAGCTAGCTAATTAGCCAAACAACCCCTATAACGTTAGCTGGCTAGTAGTACAACAAGTAAAGTTAGCTGGCTAACTGACTGGTGAACTTTCTAGCATGTCTGCTGTCGTCGTTAGTTAGCTAGCTGGCTGTGTGCTGAAAGCTCCCACTGAATGGAATCTAGCCAGAGATCTAACGTTAGCTAGATAACGTAACATCGTCATATCTGGTTGGAAGTGTAAAGTTAACGTTATTCAACCTACATTACAGATCCAACAATGGTAAGGGACTGGGTTTGGGTTGGGCATAGGACTCAAAATATGTTCAGTTTGCTCCATCAGAAAGGTTAGGTTAGGGGGTGTTAGGCAAAGTGTAACTGCCATTCAGAACCATACAACATATTTTGCCTTGTATCTTACCTAACATAAGTAACAGAGTCGCCCAAAGATAAAGACCCAGACTGGTGACCTAAGATGACCAGAGTAGGTCCCCTGCAGCAGCGTCCTCTAGCAGGGTGCAATGACCCAGACATCCGACTGGTCCCAATGCCTGCCCCGGTGCCCCTCGTCCCCGCTAGCCTCCTGCGGTGCCCGGAACTGGACCTGTCGCTCCCCCTCAGCCCAGACCCGCCACGACCCAACCCAGCTAGCCTGCTGAGAGGACGCGCCACCGGCAGGTCAGTCTGACACACACACACACACTGACGGATAGTCACAGATGGTGCTTTTCTCAGTTGTCAAGACAGCCGTAGAAATTATGAGAGATCTGTGTGTGTCGGTCTGTGTTTTTGGAGAGACATCACTGAAGTGTGTGCCCCTGACTCTACAGGTGCGATTTGCCTCCGAGGAGCCTGTGGTTGTCACGGTGATAGCAGAGCCTAGCAAAGACCCTCCACCTTGGCAATGCCCAGGACACTCCAGCAGTTACTCAAAGGGGAAAAGACTCCATGGTAACTAACCCTCCTGGTCTAGAGTCTGATGTACTCATGTTCCCCTGCACAGGAGTTGCATGCATCAACCAATGGTTGTGTGCCACGTCATGGACTGTGCCGTCGCACCAGATTGCTATAACGTGATGTGGTTAGGTTGATACGTAAAATACCTATCCAGGTGTTATAAGATCTGGCATGAGTCAGCAATGTCTGAGCAGAGGACTGGTCAATATCTCTTCCTGTATTCCTCACATAGGTGGAGATATGTGTTGGAGGGCAAGGTCAGCAACCAATGAGGAGGCTCCCTGTGAGGAGAGGGGTGGCAGCCTCCCTGAAGGGGCGGAGTTAAATACTACTCTGGCTCTGAGGGCTGAGCTAGATAACGTGGCAGGGGCAGAGTTTAACTCCCAGAAGGCTGTGCAGGAGCAACTACAGAAGTCAGACAGAACCAAGAACAGCATCAGCGCCCGGGCTACAGAGGGTAGCACACAGAAACACACACATGCAGACATAAACACACACACACACAGAAACACACACATGCAGACATAAACACACACAGAAACACACACATGCAGACATAAACACTCGCAGACATAAACACACACACAGAAACACACACATGCAGACATAAACACACACACAGAAACACACACATGCAGACATAAACACACACATGCAGACATAAACACACACATGCAGACATAAACACACGCAGACATAAACACATGCAGACATAAACACACACACAGAAACACACACATGCAGACATAAACACACACCACACACTGAGTGTATGTCTTGTCTTTGTCTATAGGGGTGAACGTCCCTCCATCCCAGCACCTCTACAGGGCATTGGTCAATGTGAATGTGGAGGAGGAGGAGCTTATCAGCCAGGCTCTATGTGACAGGCTTCAGCTGGTCTCGCCCACATGCAGCCATGGCAACAAGGCAAGTCCCTCTCACTGACCCCATCTGATTACATTTACGTGTGTGTAAGTAATATGTAAATAAAGGTGTGTGTAGAGCGAAAGCACTCATGACCTGCAACTAGTCCATAACTGTATTTGTAATCCGTGTGTGTGTGAGCAGAAAGAGGACAGTCCTGACCTGCAGGTTTTCTTCAGGGGGGATCTGCTGAGAGAGAAGCCCCTCCTACCAGGGGAGGAGATTACCATACCACGCCCCCAGCCCATCCCACGCCCCGCAGACACAACCTTCGACCTCTACCACAGACACACATGCTGGGAGGCTGGACCCTGACACACACACTTACTCTGAACCTCTAGACTGAAAGGCCCTGTCCCAAAACTTAAGAAGAGCATTATCCCTTCTTTCCCTCCCTACCTCCGTCATTCTCAGATATAAATATTATATTTTAAACTAATTTAAGATATTAAAGGAATGAACCTGTATCATGTTGATGAGCGATCTTTACTGCTTGCGTGTGTGCTTGAGCCTTCGTTTGTGCTTGCTTGCATGCATGTACAAGTTGTGGGTGTTGGGTGTTGGAGAGCGAGGGGAGGAGGTAGAGGTGGTAGAGGGATGAAGAGGTGAGGGAGAGATTGTCTAGGGATCGAAGACGGCTGCGAGGTGAGTACACAGCTTCAATTCACACTGCTGGGTGTGTACTGTTTGTAACGGGGGTATAGAGGGCAATAGTAATGGTGTCTCTTGTAGACACTAACGGAAGCTAACTCTGCCATGGCTTGTTGGCCAAAGCCTATGGGGACATGTATGGGTTTTTTGGAGGGTTTGAGGATAAATGCCAAAGCATTTATGTAATCAAAACAAGCACAAAGGCATTATCAAATCAAAGTTTGCTTGTCACGTCCGCCGAATACAACAGGTGTAAACCTTACAGTGAAATGATTACTTACCGGCCCTAAATAGGTATTAGGTGAACAATAGATAAGTAAAGAAATATATATTTTTTTAAACAACAGTAAAAAGACAGTGAAATAACAGTAGCGAGGCTATAACTCAGACATGTAATGTTAACTGACTGATATTCTATGTATAAGATCTAAGCCTGTGTTAACCTCAGACCTTATTTTCTATGTTTATCCCAAAACGCTATTCTTTCCCCATTTAATTTCCCCAATAGGAATGGCTGAACGAACCAGAGGTTACAGTGTGTTTATCATGTAGTGTTGTTGTGTGTGTAACACATTGGTGTAACAGGGAGTTTTGTGTTGGTGTGTGATTGATAACATCGAGCAAGTCCTTTCCCTACCACAGGATAACATGTTTGTGTTTCAGTGGTGGGAACAATTCTGTCATTTTGTGAAAATGGTACTCCATCTCCCAGATTAACTCAATTGACATGGAATTGAGCCCAAATCACCTAGATGTGTTGTGTTTTACATCTCCTAGATGTGTTGTGTTTTACATCTAGATGTGTTGTGTTTTACATCTCCTAGATGTGTTGTGTTTTACATCTCCTAGATGTGTTGTGTCTCCTAGATGTGTTGTGTCTCCTAGATGTGTTGTGTTTTACATCTCCTAGATGTGTTGTGTTTTACATCTCCTAGATGTGTTGTGTTTTACATCTCCTAGTTGTGTTGTGTTTTACATCTCTTAGATGTGTTGTGTTTTACATCTCCTAGATGTGTTGTGTTTTACATCTCCTAGATGTGTTGTGTTTTACATCTCCTAGATGTGTTGTGTTTTACATCTCCTAGATGTGTTGTGTTTTACATCTCCTAGATGTGTTGTGTTTTACATCTCCTAGATGTGTTGTGTTTTACATCTCCTAGATGTGTTGTGTTTCAGGATCATCTCCAGTTAGAATCCATCAGCCTACGTCACCCTGTGCTGTAACCTGGGTGATATAGACCATCCACACTCTCTCTCTCACACACACAGGCACGCTTGTACCATCTCAGCTCACCTCTCTCTCTCACACGCACACCCCAGTCTCTGAGACCCGGGCATCTCTCTCTGACCATGGACGTGTCAGCGCTGGGCAGTGGGAGCAGCTGTTCAGAGGATTGTGTGCTAGGGTCTGGCTGTCTGGAGGACTGTGGCAACCAGAGTGACCAGACTGACTGGGAATGGGAGGACTTCAGTGGGGCTGAGCTGGTGTGTGTGACAGCCGTGTGTGTGCTGCTGCTGGCCCTGGGCATCGCAGGAAATATGTTAACCATCCTGGTAGTTTGGCTCCGGCCACACCTGAGAAGCACCACCTACCTCTACCTGAGTAGTATGGCCGTCTCCGACCTCCTCATGCTGCTTCTGATGCCTTTAGATCTGTACTACAAGGTAAGGGGGAGTCTCTCTAGCTATGGAGGTTCCCTCCCTGGGGTTTAGCTAGCTGATACTGCGTGTGTGTGTGATTTGTGTTTCTCTCTAACTGTGGAGCTTCTGGCCCTGGGGGTTAGATGATATAGTGTCTGAGCTGGGTTGTGTGTGTGTAACCTATCTGTGTGTCCGTCCCTCTAGCTGTGGAGGTTCCGGCCCTGGGATCTGGGTGATGCAGTGTGTAAACTGAGTGTGTTCATCAGTGAGAGTTGTACCTACTCCTCCATCCTCCACATCACTGCCCTTTCTCTGGAGCGCTACCTCGCTGTCTGTCGACCACTCACAGCCAAGACCCTGGTCACACGGACCCGCGTCCGCACTCTCATTGGCTGCCTGTGGGTTGTGGCCGTGATCAGCGCTGGGCCGGTGTTTGCTATAGTAGGGGTAGAGGAGCTGGGGGGAGGTGAGGGGGAGAGCGAGTGTCGCTGTACGGACTACGCCGTCTCCTCAGGCCTGCTGGGGGTCATGATGTGGCTCTCCAACCTCTACTTCCTGGTGCCGCTGGGCATTCTGGGAGTTGTGTATGGTCTGATCGGCAGGAAGCTTTGGCTCCGCCCACAACGCAGCAGCCGAGACCGCGCCCAGCGACACACCATCAAGATGCTCGGTGAGGCTGTGAGAGAGTCTCTGTATTTTAAAGTTACTTTGATTTACTGGTTTGGGCCTCAGCAATACTACAGCTAAGCAGCTATTGTGAACCAACTATATCACACATACAGTAATAATGAGTTCTAATGTCAACTCTTTCTGTCGCTCCATCCCATATTCTCCTCTCTCTCTAGGGATGATCGTGCTGGCGTTTGTTCTGTGTTGGCTGCCGTTCCACGTTGGTCGGACGTTGTTCTCTGTGACTCTGGGCTCCAGCGCTGATATGTACTACATCTCTCAGTACTTTAACTTGGTCTCCTTTGTGTTGTTCTACCTCAGTGCTGCTGTCAACCCTATCCTCTACAACACCATGTCAGCACGCTACCGCCACGCTGTCCGCAGCCTGCTGCGCTCACACACACCCCGCTCCCACCACCCCCCACTCACCCCACAACACTCTACCACCACCCTGTAACTCACACACACCCTGCTCCCACCACCCCCACTCACCCCACAACACTCTACCACCCCCTGTAACTCACACACACCCCGCTCCCACCCCCCACTCACCCCACAACACTCTACCACCACCCTGTAACTCACACACACCCCGCTCCCACCACCCCCACTCACCCCACAACACTCTACCACCCCCTGTAACTCACACACACCCCGCTCCCACCACCCCCACTCACCTCACAACACTCTACCACCCCCTGTAACTCACACACACCCCGCTCCCACCACCCCCACTCACCTCACAACACTCTACCACCACCCCACAACAATCTACCACCACCCCACAACACTCTACCACCACCCTGTAACTCACACACACCCCGCTCCCACCACTCACCTCACAACACTCTACCACCCCTCTGTAACTCACACACACCCCACTCCCACCACCCCACAATACTCTACCACCACCCCCCACTCACCTCACAACACTCTACCACCACTCTGTAACTCACACACACACACACAGAAAACCTTGGAGATGGATGGAGGAATAAGACTTTGTTTAGAGGCACATTGTCTTTAGTGAGACATACTGTCAGATTTATTGTATAATATTTGGTTCATATATATTTGCCATTTTGATGACTGTTGGTTCTAAACCCCTGAAGGTGTGTGTGTTCTCAGAGTGATGTGTAATAAACTGTAATTCCAGCCTTTTGTCTTTGTGGTACTTTAGCTCTAGTGTGTGTGTGTTTGTGTGTCACCATGGTGACTGGTGAGGGTAAGAATGGCCCCTGGGGAGTATTGGCGGGTTGGAAGATTGATTAGAGGGGGTTACTGGGATTATTGGTTAATGTGAGGGAGGGAGGGATGTAAGGTGTGTGTGTGTGTAGCAGTAGGAGGTTGCAGCCTTTAAGTTGACAGCGTGCTCAGAGTTCCACTCTGTCTCATCACAGACTGACTGATTTAGCAGACTTGACACCTGTAAGCCCACCCACCCCACTCTCTCACACAGCTCCTGGAAAGCTCTTGGGGGCCCCATTCTAGGAAATCAGTGACATCAATTAACAAGGGAGACAAGGACACTAGGGGCTACTGCAAACCTCCAGGCGCAGATCTGAATATCACAGCAAAGTCTTTTTAAAGGCCCTTTTTTCACATCACAGTACAACATATTCAGTCCTCTACTGTGCATTTGAGTATTTTGTAGTAATGTACATTTTTGAAGTTAATCTAAATAAAACATTTGACTGATAATAAACCCTGCACTCTTCATTTGATTCACTTTCTTTCATGATAGACTCACTCAACCTGTCATGATGGAGAGAGAGAATGAAAGAATCTGAAATGTGTCTTTATATTGTGTGTATCTTGGGCTCTGTTTCAGAGAGTTCCTATTCAGCCCATCCATCCACCTCTACCTGCCTAGCACCATCATGGCACACTTGTCTTCTAGCCTCTGCTATTCTTCCTGCTTCCATTCTACTATACCTCTCAGGAGGAGAGCTGATAGATGTGGTATCAGGCCAATGGAAATACATTGTCCCCCAGCAAAATGAGTTGACATTTAGGCTATTGTTTATATGTGTATTTTACACTATGTTGTGGTAAAAATCAGAACATAATACTTGTCTGGATGTCAAGCCCAACACATATCATCGTCACCAATCAACTGCATTGCAGTTAAAGAACAACTGACTACCACCACTGACTTCCGTCTGCTAACTATACTACCAGCTTATACGAACGGGAGTTGGCATTTAAGTCACTTTTTCTAAACCTGAAAAGGAACAACTTCTAAATGTTATACAGCGAAAACAACCAAATATATCCAAATCGGACATTAGTAGATCTGTAAAGGGCCTGTTACAGGACATCATGACCAGTGGCGACCCGTCATTCAGGGCAGGTGGGTCTAAGTTTTGAGCCCTACATTTTTGCAAAACAAATCGGCGGGCTTGCCTGTTTTGCATGTTCTTTTGGCATTAATAGGTGTCACATATCAGTTTTGTAAACAACGTTAAAAAAAAATATATACATATAATTGAGTTAATAAAGCCGCACAAACAGGTAGCTCCAAAATGCAGGTGTTTCAGCCTAGCTCAGTCCTTTCTGTAGTGGTGGGGCGGGCCAGCAGAAAATAGGAGCATTGCACAGTGATTGGCTCAGTGTTCTGTCACTCATGGGGATACTGTCACCCGCCTTTAGTAAGGTTAGACATCAATAATGTGAGCCCTTTGGGTGCTGCATAGAGTTACATTAGAAGTGCCCTTCCAAGAAGCCTCACGGTCATTGGCCACAGAAATCACGTCAAATCACGTAGCTTTGATTGGACTGATCATGTCAACATCTTACTTTCACAATCTTAGCTTGCAGTCATCATCATGAATCAAGTCTACTGGCAAATCCTTTTTAATCCTTGTCATATGAAGATAAATAATGAAGAGAAAATATAGACAAAACGTATCGGTGCTCATCGGTCATTGGACATAAACATTACACAACAATTTGAAGATCGCAAATTCAACCATGAGTGGTTTGTAAGGAATCGGTGACAGTGACTAACTGCAAGCTTTGCAACTGGGAAGTCAGGAATAATACATTTTGAACGGTCATTCAACTCGGAATTGTAAATACAGCATCTTTCTCTTTGGTGACAACAAGGACCGGTGCGCCACTTTCCTGTTCAAGCACATCCCCACAACGTTAGTCCAAAAATGTCTTATGCTGCTTCATAAATGATGTAGGATGCCAGAGAGATATGTATACTGTAGCTAAGAAAGTAATACTAGGATACATAAGTGTATGATGTGTAGTAAGCTGTTAGTTGGCCATGTGCCTTACCTTAATCATTTGGTCTATTTTCACCAATGCGGCATTGTAAACACATCGTTCGTGGCCGGTGTGTGCTTGTTTGCAAACTTTTTGTGTATAGCTTGACAGTGCTCCTGATAGTAGTACACTGTAAGAACAGCCCATATTCTGAAGTCTGTTGCTGAACATTTCAAAAGTGCTGAACAAATAGGTATACTGACCACGTCCGTCCTAGCTCGCTCACCACGTCCGTCCTAGCTCGCTCATCCGTCCTAGCTCGCTCACCACGTCCGTCCTAGCTCGCTCACCACGTCCGTCCTAGCTCGCTCACCAGGTCCGTCCTAGCTCGCTCACCATGTCCGTTCTAGCTCGCTCACCACGTCCGTCCTAGCTCGCTCATCCGTCCTAGCTCGCTCACCACATCCGTCCTAGCTCGCTCACCACGTCCGTCCTAGCTCGTTCATCCGTCCTAGCTCGCTCACCACGTCCGTTCTAGCTCGCTCACCACGTCCGTCCTAGCTCGCTCACCACGTCCGTCCTAGCTCGCTCACCACGTCCGTCCTAGCTCGCTCACCACGTCCGTCCTAGCTCGCTCATCCGTCCTAGCTCGCTCACCACGTCCGTCCTAGCTCGCTCATCCGTCCTAGTTTGCTCATCCGTCCTAGCTCGCTCATCCGTCCTAGTTTGCTCATCCGTCCTAGCTCGCTCATCCGTCCTAGTTTGCTCATCCGTCCTAGTTTGCTCATCCGTCCTAGTTTGCTCATCCGTCCTAGTTTGCTCATCCGTCCTAGCTCGCTCATCCGTCCTAGCTCGCTCATCCGTCCTAGTTTGCTCATCCGTCCTAGCTCGCTCAAGTTACAGATTGCTTTATCCGCTTGTCTTCCCCTTATGCCATAGTTTGTAGTGTACATCTCAATTGTCAGTAGAAACCACATCTGTTTAAGCAAGTCAGCAATATCAGTTCTGTTTTTTTAAAGGCAGTAAATGAGGGGGATAGATCCCAATGAGAACACACACCTACACACATTCACACACAAGTCTTGCCATACATCAATAATTACTGGAGTGACCACCCTCTTAGAATCTTACCTGGAAGGCCCCTGTAACCTTGGAACTTCACAGCTACGTTTCAAGTGTTAATGTCACATGCTCAAGTACAGTGACATTACTTTCTTGCAAACTCAAAACCCAACAATGCAATACTCAATAACAATGTAATACTAGAAAAAAAACATGAGAAATAAGAACACAATAAGTAAGTAAGCATATTATATATACAGGGTCAGTTTTAATGCCATATTTAAAATGTGCAGGGATACTAGAGTGATGGAGGTAGATATGTATAGGGGTAAGGAGACAGGGATTCTGGAGTGATGGAGGTAGATATGTATAGGGGTAAGGAGACAGGGATTCTGGAGTGATGGAGGTAGATATGTATGTTAGGTGACAGAGATACTGGAGTGATGGAGGTAGATATGTATAGAGGTAAGGGGACAGGGATACTGGAGTGATGGAGGTAGATATGTTTAGGGGTAAGGTGACAGGGATACTGGAGTGATGGAGGTAGATATGTATAGGGGTAAGGAGACAGGGATACTGGAGTGATGGAGGTAGATATGTATAGGGGTAAGGTGACAGGGATACTGGAGTGATGGAGGTAGATATGTATGTTAGGTGACAGAGATACTGGAGTGATGGAGGTAGATATGTATAGGGGTAAGGAGACAGGGATACTGGAGTGATGGAGGTAGATATGTATGTTAGGTGACAGAGATACTGGAGTGATGGAGGTAGATATGTATAGGGGTAAGGATACAGGGATACTGGAGTGATGGAGGTAGATATGTATAGGGGTAAGGTGACAGGGATACTGGAGTGATGGAGGTAGATATGTATAGGGGTAAGGTGACAGGGATACTGGAGTGATGGAGGTAGATATTATAGGGGTAAGGTGACAGGGATACTAGAGTGATGGAGGTAGATATGTATAGGGGTAAGGAGACAGGGATACTGGAGTGATGGAGGTAGATATGTATGTTAGGTGACAGAGATACTGGAGTGATGGAGGTAGATATGTATAGGGGTAAGGTGACAGGGATACTGGAGTGATGGAGGTAGATATTATAGGGGTAAGGTGACAGGGATACTAGAGTGATGGAGGTAGATATGTATAGGGGTAAGGAGACAGGGATACTGGAGTGATGGAGGTAGATATGTATGTTAGGTGACAGAGATACTGGAGTGATGGAGGTAGATATGTATAGGGGTAAGGAGACAGGGATTCTGGAGTGATGGAGGTAGATATGTATGTTAGGTGACAGAGATACTGGAGTGATGGAGGTAGATATGTATAGGGGTAAGGTGACAGGGATACTGGAGTGATGGAGGTAGATATGTATAGAGGTAAGGGGACAGGGATACTGGAGTGATGGAGGTAGATATGTTTAGGGGTAAGGTGACAGGGATACTGGAGTGATGGAGGTAGATATGTATAGGGGTAAGGTGACAGGGATACTGGAGTGATGGAGGTAGATATGTATAGGGGTAAGGTGACAGGGATACTGGAGTGATGGAGGTAGATATGTATAGGGGTAAGGTGACAGGGATACTGGAGTGATGGAGGTAGATAGTGTATGTATAGCCGTAAGGTGACAGGGATACTGGAGTGATGGAGGTAGATATGTATAGGGGTAAGGTGACAGGGATACTGGAGTGATGGAGGTAGATATGTATAGGGGTAAGGTGACAGGGATACTGGAGTGATGGAGGTAGATATGTATAGGGGTAAGGTGACAGGGATACTGGAGTGATGGAGGTAGATATGTATAGCCGTAAGGTGACAGGGATACTGGAGTGATGGAGGTAGATATGAATAGAGGTAAGGTGACTAGGCAACAAGATATAACAAACTGAGTAGCAGCAGCTTGTATGTAATAACAGCAGCTTGTATGTAGATGGAGTGAGTGAGTGTTAGAGTGACAGTGTTTGTGTGTTGGAGTGACAGTGTGTTAGTGTTGGGGAAATTATGATTAAATGACTGAACAAATTATTTTAAATGGAACTGTAACTAAGTAAAACTTATACTCTGTTTTATTATATCTGATTAACAATATGAGTTCATAAGAAGGGATTGTGTGACACGGACAAGGAGTAATTAAAGTTAATGAACACCATTCCAACTACGCAGAAACGAATGGGTTGGGGACTGTGTAAACACATAAGGTCGTTAACCTAATGTTGAACCTACAGAAACTTAGCTCTGGGGTTTTTAGATAAGGCAGTGAGTGCATTCCTAGGTTTTCTGTTAATTAAAACTGTCAGTTCAGTGGTGATCGATAATGTTGAGGGGTCAAAAGTTATCTGGGAGTATGTTAGTAAGTTAGAATGAACTTTTCACCTCACTTTGTCCCGGTCGAGAGGAGGGGATTCTGTTAAAGCAATGAAATGACGTCATGATCTGTATATAAACTGCTGCTCGTGATTAAGTGGGAGCACGCTCCGAAAATAAATTCTATTACCTATTATTTAAAGACTGGTCTGCGTCTATTTTATGCAAACAAGAAATCTTAGAAATTCTCATAAAATAGATTAAGGGCTTTCAATTGATGAAAGCACATTGGCATAATTAAATTACACTAACAGTTAGTGTATGTGTGTTGGAGTGACAGTGTGTTAGTGTGTAGGGCCCTGTGAGTGTGCAGAGAGACAGTGTGTTAGTGTGCATAGAGACAGTGTGTTAGTGTGTAGGGCCCTGTGAGTGTGCAGAGAGACAGTGTGTTAGTGTGCATAGAGACAGTGTGTTAGTGTGTAGGGCCCTGTGAGTGTGCATAGAGACAGTGTGTTAGTGTGTAGGGCCCTGTGAGTGTGCATAGAGACAGTGTGTTAGTGTGTAGGGCCCTGTGAGTGTGCATAGAGACATTGTGTTAGTGTGTAGGGCCCTGTGAGTGTGCATAGAGACAGTGTGTTAGTGCATAGGGCACTGTGAGTGTGCATAGAGACCGTGTGTTAGTGTGTAGGGCCCTGTGAGTGTGCATAGAGACAGTGTGTTAGTGCATAGGGCCCTGTGAGTGTGCATAGAGACAGTGTGTTAGTGTGTAGGGCCCTGTGAGTGTGCATAGAGACAGTGTGTTAGTGTGTAGGGCCCTGTGAGTGTGCATAGAGACAGTGTGTTAGTGTGTAGGGCCCTGTGAGTGTGCAGAGAGACAGTGTGTTAGTGTGTAGGGCCCTGTGAGTGTGCAGAGAGACAGTGTGTTAGTGTGTAGGGCCCTGTGAGTGTGCATAGAGACAGTGTGTTAGTGTGTAGGGCCCTGTGAGTGTGCATAGAGACAGTGTGTTAGTGTGTAGGGCCCTGTGAGTGTGCAGAGAGACAGTGTGTTAGTGTGTAGGGCCCTGTGAGTGTGCAGAGAGACAGTGTGTTAGTGTGTAGGGCCCTGTGAGTGTGCATAGAGACAGTGTGTTAGTGTGTAGGGCCCTGTGAGTGTACATAGAGACAGTGTGTTAGTGTGTAGGGCCCTGTGAGTGTGCATAGAGACATTGTGTTAGTGTGTAGGGCCCTGTGAGTGTGCATAGAGACAGTGTGTTAGTGTGTAGGGCCCTGTGAGTGTGCATAGAGACAGTGTGTTAGTGTGTAGGGCCCTGTGAGTGTGCATAGAGACAGTGCAAAAATAAACGCTCAGTAAAGATACAAGGTTAACTCAGATAGTCCATGTAGCTATTTTGTTATCTATTTATCAGTCGTATTGCTTGGGGATAGAAGCTGTTCAGGAGCCTGTTGATGTCAGACTTGATGCACCGATGTGGATAGGGGCTCCACTGCAGCCCCGTCGATGTGGATAGGGGCTCCACTGCAGCCCCGTCGATGTGGATAGGGGCTCCACTGTAGCCCCGTCGATGTGGATAGGGGCTCCACTGCAGCCCCGTCGATGTGGATAGGGGCTCCACTGCAGCCCCGTCGATGTGGATAGGGGCTCCACTGCAGCCCCGTCGATGTGGATAGGGGCTCCACTGCAGCCCCGTCGATGTGGATAGGGGCTCCACTGCAGCCCCATCGATGTGGATAGGGGCTACACTGCAGCCCCGTCGATGTGGATAGGGGCTACACTGCAGCCCACCTCCTCCCTTTAGGCTGACTCATCGTCGCCGGTGATCAGGCCTACCACCGTCGTGTCGTCAGCAAACTTGATGGTGTTGGAGTCGTGATTGGCCACGCAGTCGTGTACGAACAGGGAGTACAGGAGAGGACTAACCACACACCACTGTGGGTCCCTAGTGTTGAGGGTCAGCGTGGTAGAGGTGATGTTGCCTATCCTCAGCATCTGGAGTCGGACGGTCAGGAAGTCCATTATCCAGTTGCAGAGGGAGGTGTTCAGACCCAGAGTCCTAAGCTTGGTGATGAGCTTGGAAGGGACAATGGTGTTGAACACTGAGCTGTAGTCAATGAACAGCATTCTCACATAGGTATTCCTCTTATCCAGGTGGGTGAGGTCAGTGTGGAGAGCAAATGGAGTTGGACTAGGGAAGAGTTCCCCAAATTTGGCCCGTGGGGGATTTTATTTGGCCCCCCAAGTTTTCTGTGCCCAAATAAAAACGTTGGGGATTTTTAATTCTTGGACATAAAACACGAGGAAATAAACAACACCAGGAAATCTGCTCCAAGTTATTTGAATTGAAGAAGTCTGTTCCCAAGTATTCCCACGCATAATGGAGAGAAGATGTAATCGTATATAAATGTAAGCAACGTTTGAAATGATTGTTTTAGTCAAACATATCTATTTGGGCTTCTCACGGTCTTTGCATCTCCAAATTATTAGTAATTATGTTCCGGCCCCCCGACCATCCACGCAAGAAAAACATTCAACCTGTGGTTTGGGATGGTGGAGTTAATGTGTTCCATAATCAGCCTCTCAAAGCACTTCCTGGTTACAGAAGTGAGTGGTACAGGGAGGTAGTCATTGTGACATGAAGCCTTAGAGCTCTTGGGGACAGGAATGATGGTGGTGGTCACCAGCTGTTTCTGTAACACCACAGTGTGATACTGCCTTTTTGTTTGATTGTTATCCAAACTGTTGATGAGGCATTAGAGAATATGCAAAAATTCTATCATCTATTCCAGCTTCAGAAGTGTTTCGCCTACTGCCTGTCTGACCTTTATTTGAAGTTTTCTTTTGTTAAACAAGCTTCAGTCTCTAATAACTATTGTATGTTCTAATTTACTATTCAGAAATTGTGACTCTCAGAAGTGTAAATAATGACTTGGTAAAAAGATAATATGATTTTTTATGCCATGGGTGGATTTCCATTTGTTGATTAATTTATTATTTTACACATTTGGAATAAATTATCTTAGCCATTTGTATCATGCCTTTGTTTAGGCTTCTAGATGTGGATGTTAAGCTGATTGTCAAGTATTTTATCATGTAGTTTCTTCAATAGCATTATAAGAACAATGTGGGGAATCAATGAAATCAGTGACAATCTCAGTGGGCTCGTTTGAGTGATGCAACCGACTGCAGAAAAGTTGAGTGAAGTTGGTGCGTCTGCAACAGCCGAAAGTCAGACACTGATGTGGTTTCCCAACAGCAAGGCACAGTGGCAGTGTTGCCATCGTTTATATACTTACATTTTTTTTGTACTGTCTAAATAATTTCCAACCCACGTATCGCACACTCACAAACTTTCAATGTATTGTATTATTTATTTTATATATTGCGCAGAATGGCTAATAAGAAGAAAATATTAAGATGTGCAAAAGAACACAGACACTGGACAGAGGAATTCTGCCTAGAAGACCAGCATCCCGGAGTCGCCTCTTCACTGTTGAAGTTGAGACTGGTGTTTTGCGGGTTCTATTTAATGAAGCTGCCAGTTGAGGACTTGTGAGGCGTCTGTTTCTCAAACTAGACACTCTAATGTACTTGTCCTCTTGCTCAGTTGTGCCCTGGGGCCTCCCTCCTCTTTCTATTCTGGTTAGAGCCAGTTTGCGTTGTTCTGTGAAGGGAGCGTTATACGAGATCTTCAGTTTATTAGCCATTTCTGGCATGGAATAGCCTTCGTTTCTCAGAACAAGAGTAGACTTACGAGTTTCAGAAGAAAGGTCTTTGTTTCTGGCCATTTGTAGCATGTAATCGAACCCACAAATGCTGATGCTCCAGATACTGAACTAGTCTAAAGAAGGACAGTTTTATTGCTTCTTTAATCAAAACAACAGTTTTCAGCTTTGCTAACATAATTGCAAATGGGGTTTCTAATGATCAATTAGCTTTTTAAAATTATAACTTGGGTAAGTTAACACAATGTGCCATTGGAACACAGGAGTGATGGTTGCTGATAATGGGCCTCTCTACGCCTATGTAGATTTTCCACAGAAAATCTGCCGTTTCCAGCTACAATAGTCTTTTATAACATTAATGTCTACTCTGTATTTCTGATCAATTTGGTGATATTTTAATGGACGAAAATTGTGCTTTTCTTTAAAAAACAATGACATTTCTAAGGGACCCCAAACTTTTGAACGGTAGCATATTTTTAACATTTTAATTTACTATTCCATATTTTATTGAACTAGTCCTTGTGGTCTTAATTATGCATTTGGTCTTGTCCAGAATACTATCCCAGCAGCAGTCATATTTACAATGGACCATGAAAGGTTTTTTGCAAATAAACTAGCTATATCAACACCCTTCTGGTCAATGTAACAGGTCCATGTAGCCATGCCTAAACACAGCTATATCAACACCCTTCTAGTGTAACAGGACCATGTAGCCATGCCTAAACACAGCTATATCAACACCCTTCTGGTCAATGTAACAGGTCCATGTAGCCATGCCTAAACACAGCTATATCAACACCCTTCTAGTGTAACAGGTCCATGTAGCCATGCCTAAACACAGCTATATCAACACCCTTCTAGTGTAACAGGTCCATGTAGCCATGCCTAAACACAGCTATATCAACACCCTTCTGGTCAATGTAACAGGTCCATGTAGCCATGCCTAAACACAGCTATATCAACACCCTTCTAGTGTAACAGGTCCATGTAGCCATGCCTAAACACAGCTATATCAACACCCTTCTAGTGTAACAGGTCCATGTAGCCATGCCTAAACACAGCTATATCAACACCCTTCTAGTGTAACAGGTCCATGTAGCCATGCCTAAACACAGCTATATCAACACCCTTCTAGTGTAACAGGTCCATGTAGCCATGCCTAAACACAGCTATATCAACACCCTTCTAGTGTAACAGGTCCATGTAGCCATGCCTAAACACAGCTATATCAACACCCTTCTGGTCAATGTAACAGGTCCATGTAGCCATGTCTAAACACAGCTATATCAACACCCTTCTAGTGCCATGTCTAAACACAGCTATATCAACACCCTTCTAGTGTAACAGGTCCATGTAGCCATGTCTAAACACAGCTATATCAACACCCTTCTAGTGTAACAGGTCCATGTAGCCATGCCTAAACACAGCTATATCAACACCCTTCTAGTGTAACAGGTCCATGTAGCCATGCCTAAACACAGCTATATCAACACCCTTCTGGTCAATGTAACAGGTCCATGTAGCCATGCCTAAACACAGCTATATCAACACCCTTCTAGTGTAACAGGTCCATGTAGCCCAGCTCCGCGTATCGGCCGGGCTAGAGTGGGCATCGAGCCAAGTGCCATGAAGCCGGCTCTACGCATCTGGTCTCCTTGGGCGGGCTTACATGGCACCAGCCTTGCGCACGGTGTCCCCGGTTCGCCTGCATAGCCCAGTACGGGCTATTCCACCTCGCCGCACTGGCAGGGCGACCGGGAGCATTCAACCAGGTAAGGTTGGACAGGCTCGGTGCTCAAGAGCTCCAGTGCGCCTGCACGGTCCAGTCTATCCGGTACCACCTCCACGCATCAGCCCTCTGGTGGCAGCTCCCCGCACTCGCCCTGAGGTGTGTGTCCTCGGCCCAGTACCACCAGTGCCGGCACCACGCACCTACAGTGCGCCTCGTCTGTCCAGCGCTGCCAGAGCCTTCCTCCTCTCCAGCGCTAAATGACCCCAGTGGGGTCATTTAGAAGGGTCGCCGTGGTTAGGAGGCCACGGAAGCGGACAATGGGGCGGACTAAGACTTTGGTGAAGTGGGGGCCATGTCCAGCACCAGAGTCGCCACCGCGGACAGATGCCCACCCAGACCCTCCCCAATAGGTTCAGGTTTTGCGGCCGGAGTCCGCAACTTGGGGTGGGGGGGTACTGTCACACCCTGACCATAGTTTGCTTTGTATGTTTCTATGTTTTGTTTGGTCAGGGTGTGATCTGAGTGGGCATTCAATGTTTGTCTGTTTCAGTGTTTGGGCCTGATATGGTTCTCAATCAGAGGCAGGTGTTAGTCATTGTCTCTGATTGGGAACCATATTTAGGTAGCCTGTTTTGTGTTGGGTTTTGTGGGTGGTTGTTTCCTGTCTTGGTGTTTGTTGCACCAGATAGGGCTGTTTCGGTTTTGCCACATTTATTGTTTTGTATTATGTTCATGTTGAGTTTACCTATTAAAAAACATGAACTATAACCACGCTGCATTTTGGTCCGCCTCTCCTTCCCAGGAAGAAAGCCGTTACACCACTCTCCTCCAGGTCTCACTCTGTTTGCACTTGACACCACTCTCCTCCTGGTCTCACTCTGTTTGCACTTGACACCAATTTTCTTCGACACCCCATGTCCATTTTTATCACCATCATCCTCAAATCCAACCTCTGCTTTCCTCATTTTCTTCAACCACTTCTTCCTCTTTTTCTCCCCTCCATTATTCCTAAGAAATCCACCTTTGTGTCCAAAACATGTGAATACCAATTAATGTAAAACCCACAATAGCAAAGAGGACTAAATAAGATTACATAACCTTGCCTACTAGCTATACTAATGATCTGCTGTCCAGAGCGTAACAGCAATCGATGTGTTCCCGCAGTAAATTAAATTGAAAGGAAGTCACGCTTCTTGCTTAGCAAGTACCATTTCTTCACGATTCGGCCCATACGAGACCTCTGCCTTGCTAGCACACATGACTGCCCTCTTGAAGCATCTTACCAGTCAGCGCCACGTGACAAGCTAGCAAGTCACTGGCGAAAGTGGGGACACCTCAAGCTGAGGAGTAAGTTTCACACATCCCCATGTGTTACATAAGCTCACTGTTGACTCAAGATATACTAATCAGTCAGTCTCTGAAACTTCTCAAAAAAGCCAGCCCAAAATAATACAGCTAGCTAGGGTAGCTACAAGTCAAGTCGGCTACTTGAAGTAGACTACTCGCCCACAGACACAAACAAACACTTTCAAGAATTCCTACCTTTGCCATCTAACTTAGTTAGCTAGTTATAACTAGTGAGCTAGACTGTTGGTTTATAAAAGTCAAAGGAGGCTTAATTCGTCTTTATCAATTTCTCATGCAATTAAATGGATAGACAAATCAACCACTAGTGTAGCCATCTAGCCAGGCTAATGTTGCTAACTAGCTAGCTAAATGTAAGCTAGCTAGATAACAGGTATTGTGTCAATTTAAAACTTGCCCAAGACTGTTCACAGAATTGTCAATTTAAACGAATTTATTAATTACTGAATTGAGCTAACATTAGATAGTTAATCCAGAGATTCTTACCTTTGCCTTGTTTCGGCAGTCTAGTCCAGATCATCATAGCCCTGGTGAGTAATGCTAAGCTTCAGACAGGCATTTGTAGTTCTGTATGATAGGCACAAATAGCAGCTCATTTGCAATTCATTTTTTGGGGGGTAAATACAAGCAATTATATTTATAAAAGTCACCTTGTTCGAGAGAGAATTACACAGTTATGAAAACGTCCCGCCAAGGTAAGTCTACACGAAACACAGCCCTTATTTGAAGTGTTTCTAAAATCCCCTATAAGAAAAATGTATGGCAAAAAAATCTATTGGAACCATTTCTGTGTTTGACCGCTAGGTTTTATGGGTATTATGACTCATACGATGGTACTCTATCGCCACATTCACATGCTAGATGGAACTAGGAAATGTTGAAATTTCCAACTTGCTGATTCGTTGAACGCGATAAGTGTATAACTACAACCAGTTAGCAAGTCGGACATTTCAGAGTTTCCTAGTTCCAACAAGGACATGACCGCGGCATTATGCAACATACTTTGGAAGGCGTGACCCTATGATGTCAATATCATGCCAAATGTATTTGTGAACTCACAGCATACATTTTGTATTTAAGTATCATGATCTGTACAAATAAGTACCAATCCACAAATGTAAATCACCAATCCACAAATGTAAATCACCAAAACAAATAAATCACTTTCCACAAATCCAAATCACTTTCCACAAATCTAAATCCCTTTACACAAATGTAAATCACTATCCACAAATGCAGTTTACTATCACAAACAAAAAAAGTTCCCACGCGTGTAAAAACAAAAGTTCTCACATGTAGAAAGAGATGTGTAGTCGTAGAAAACAAGTTCTCAAGCATAAAAGGTGATTTGACGCCATAGAAAAAAAGTTATCACATGTAGAAAGCGATGTGTCGACGTAGAAAAAAGGTTTGTACCCATAGAAAGTGATTTCTATAAATCGCTGGCAGCCTCTCGTTTGGAAATGATGATGCCTTCCTTTCAACGCTGCAGAAATTATAGTATGGTAACCATAATATGTTCACCATATGTGTAGCCATAGTATTGTCATGCCCTGACCTTTTTTATTTCTCTATTTGGTTAGGTCAGGGTGTGATTTGGGGTGGGCATTCTATGTTGTCTGTTTCTTTGTTTTGGCCGAGTATGGTTCCCAATCAGAGGCAGCTGTCTATCGTTGTCTCTGATTGGGAATCATACTTAGGCAGCCTTTTTCCCACCTGTGTTTGTGGGTAGTTTATTTTTCTGTTTAGTCTCTGTTACCTGACAGAACTGTTCGCTTTCGTTTTGTTACTTTGTTCAAGTGTTTTTTGATAATTAAAGAAATCATGAACACTTTTCACGCTGCGCTTTGGTCCACTCCTTCCGACGACAGGCGTAACAGAACTACCCAACAAAAAAGGTCCAAGCAGCGTGGCCAGGAGGAGCAGGGATCCTGGGCCCGGGAGAAAAGGGAGTGGAGGACATCCTGGACCTGGGAGGAGGTAATGGAGGGGACAAGACCCTGCCATGTAACCAGGCGGAGGCAGCGAAAGAGGAACGGCGACGATACGAGGAGTCAAGGCAACGACGGAAGCACGAGAGGCAGCCCCTCCCCCCCCCAAAAATGGAGAGATTGGCGGAGGTAGAGCCAACTCCCCATGCTTACCATGGGGAGCGTGTGACTGGTCAGGCATCGTGTTATGCAGTGATGCGCACGGTGTCTCTAGTACGCATTCATAGCCCGGTGCGCTCTGTTCCAGCTCCCCGCAGTTGCCTGCTAGAGTGGGCATTCAGCCAGGACGGATTGTGCCGGCTCAGCGCTCCTGGCCTCCGGTGCGTCTCTTCGGTCCAAGATATCCTGCGCCAGCTGTACGCACGGTATCCCCAGTTCGCCAGCACAGCCCTGTGCGGCCTGTTCCAGCTCCCAGCACTTGCCGTGCTACAGGGGGGATTCAGCCAGGACGCATTGTGCCAGCTCTATGCTCCAGACCTCCAGTGCGCCTCCACGGCCCAGCATATCCTGCACCGGCTCTACGCACTATGCCTCCAGTGCGCCTTCATAGCCCAATGCGTCCTGTGCCAGCTCTCCACACTCACCGAGCTGAAGTGGGTTTCCAGCCAGGACGTGTTGTGTCAGCTCCCCGCACCAGGCTTCCAGTACGTCTCCTCAGTCTGGTGAGACCTGTTCCGGCTCCACGTCCAGAGCCTCCAGCGGGGGTTCCCAGTCCAGAGCCTCCGGCGATGATCCACGGTCCGGTTCCTCCGGCAACAATTCACGGTCCGGAGTCCCCAGGAACGATCCACGGTCCGGTTCCACAGAAGCAGAGGGATCAGCGTAGGGAGCGGGGGCTACATCCCGAGCCGCCACCGAGGGTAGATGCCCACCCGGAACCTCCCCTATAGGTTCAGGTTTGCGGCCGGGAGTCCGCACTTTGGGGGGGTCTGTCACACCCTGTCCTTAGAGAGCTGTTTTATTTCTCTATTTGGTTAGGTCAGGGTGTGATTTGGGGTGGGCATTCTATGTTGTCTGTTTCTTTGTTTTGGCCGAGTATGGTTCCCAATCAGAGGCAGCTGTCTATCGTTGTCTCTGATTGGGAATCATACTTAGGCAGCCTTTTTCCCACCTGTGTTTTGTGGGTAGTTTATTTTTTTGTTTAGTCTCTGTTACCTGACAGAACTGTTCGCTTCGTTTTGTTACTTTGTTCGAGTGTTTTTTGCTAATCATGAACACTTTTCACGGTGCGCTTTGGTCCACTCCTTCCGACAACAGGCATTACAAGTATGTCCAACGTAAATAATCAAAGCCCTAGTTTACTCTATATTTGCAACACTATTGCGGAGTACACCAGTTCATCATCCAAATAGTTGAATTAGCTGGCCAGTGTAATAGCACCAATACTTTTGGCATGATATTGATTCCATACATATCCTTCACATTTAGTGGTGGTATCACACTGGCCAGCTAATTCAACTATTTGGGTGATGAACGGGTGTACACTACAATAGTGTTGCAAATACAGAGTTCTTTTCTATGACTACAAATCGCTTTCTAAGTGTGAGAACTTTTTGTCTTTGTGGCAGTCATTTTACTTAATGCCCTTGGAAATGACCTGCAATCTGCAGGTATAAAAACATTCTAATGCAATATATCGATTTACAAATACAAATAAAAACTTGTTTGTTTGTGGATAGTGAATTGCATTTGTGGATAGCGATTTTCATTTGTAGAAAGTGATTTACATATGTGGATTGGTGATTTTGCTGCAACCCCTATTACCAGTCTGTTCAATCTCTTTTTTGTATCATCTGAGATTGATAAAGATTGGAAAGCGGTCGCGGTCATCCCCCTCTTCAAAGGTGGAGACACTCTTGACCCAAACTGTTGCAGACCTATATCTATATATATATATATATATATATATATATATATATATATATATATATCCATCCTGCCCTGCCTTCATAAAAGTCTTCGAAAGCCCAGTGAACAAACAGATCACCGACCATTACGAATCCCACCATACCTTCTCCGCTATGCAATCTGGTTTCCGAGCTGGTCACGGGTGCACCTCAGCCGATATCATAACCGCGATCGATAAAAGACAGTACTGTGCAGCCGTCTTCATCGACCTGGCCAAGGCTTTCGACTCTGTCAATCACAGTATTCTTATCGGCAGACTCAACAGCCTTGGTTTCTCTAATGACTGCCATGCCTGGTTCACTAACTACTTCTCAGATAGAGTTCAGTGTGTCAAATCGGAGGGCCTGTTGTCCGGACCTCTGGCATTCTCTATGGGGGTGCCACAGGGTTCAATTCTCAGGCCGACTCTTTTCTCTATATATATCAATGATGTCGCTCTTGCTGCTGGTGATTATCTGATCCACCTCTACACAGATGACACCATTCTGTATACTTCTGGCCCTTCTTTGGACACTGTGTTAACAAACCTCCAAACGAGCTTCAACGCCATACAACAATCCTCCAACTGCTCTTAAATGCTAGTAAAACGAAATCCATGCTCTTCAGCCGATCGCTGCCCGCACCTGCCCGTCCGTCTAGCGTCACTTCTCTGGACGGTTCTGACTTAGAATATGTGGACAACTACAAATACCTAGGTGTCTGGCTAGACTGTAAACTCTCCATCCTGACTCACATTAAGCATCTCCAATCCAAAGTTAAATCTAGAATTGGCTTCTTATTTCGCAACAAAGTCCTTCACTCATGCTGCCAAACATACCCTTGTAAACTGACCATCCGACCGATCTTGACTTCGGCGATGTCATTTACAAAATAGCCTCCAACACTCTACTCAGCAAATTTGATGCAGTCTATCAGTGTCATTTGTTTTGTCACCAAAGTTCCATATACTACCCATCATTGCGACCTGTATGCTCTCATTGGCTGGCCCATGCTACATATTCATCGCCAACCCCATTGGCTCCAGGTCATCTATAAGTCTTTGCTAGGTAAAGCCCCGCCTTATCTCAGCTCACTGGTCACCATAGCAACTCCCACCAGTAGCACGCGCTCCAGCAGGTATATTTCACTGGTCATCCCCAAAGCCAACACCTCCTTTGGCCACCTTTCCTTCCAGTTCTCTGCTGCCAAAGATTGGAACCAGTTGCAAAAATCACTGAAGTTGGAGACTTATATCTTATATATGATTTACACTTGTGGAAAGGGATTTACATTTGTGGATTGGTACTTATTTGTACAGATCATGATACATGAATACAAAATGCATGCTGTGAGTTCACAATACATTTGGCATGATATTGATCCCATAGTGACCATCGATTTGAGAAAATGTATCCACTCAAATGAGCCCAGTATCTTGATGTTGCGGTTGCGCAGTAGAGACCCACTCTAACCAGACGATGGGCGGGTTCCAGCGAGGGCAGTCTCTCGAGTCAAATCGGTTTTCGTTTACTTGGTCGCTCCTCCTCTCTCCATCGTTTCTAGCAAGCTAGCTAGATAACTAGGAGAGCTACCTTGAAGTTTGGAGACTCAAAGTGGATAAGGGGGAAATAGGCTGACGGAAAATGGCAGACGTCGAGGGAGAGGGAATTAATTCGGTGACACCTCCTTTAGTTCAGCCATCCTCTCCTAACGGCTCCGGTGCCAGCCCAACGCAGGGCACCGGCAGTTGCCAAACGGTGACTACCGTTACGTCAGGCCCGCGACTGGTGCGGATAGTCAAGTCTGACTCGGGATATGGCTTCAATGTCCGGGGACAGGTTAGCGAAGGAGGACAACTACGGAGCATCAACGGGGAATTGTATGCCCCGCTACAGCATGTTAGTGCTGTTTTACCGGGAGGTGCAGCGGACAGAGCCGGTATCTCGAAAGGGGACCGGATTCTGGAAGTGTAAGTAAGACTTGCTATCTGGTAGCTGCTAACTACATGCGTAAGCTATCTCAATGGTAGATATTTGGTCAAGGCAGGGCAAAACAAACAGACCACAGCAAAGGTAAAAAGGACGGTAATTGTCATGTCAGCTCCTCTGCACTGCAGTTGGTTCGTGAAACAAACGTGTTCTGCTGTCCCAAATTTAAGCTCGCTAGCTAACGTTAACTCCATAATTCACAAGCTGTTGTCCTCGGCTCAGTGCAACGCCATAAACGATCATAGCTAGCAACGTTAAATGACATGTTTCACTTGACCTGGAGACTAGGTTAACAAAGCCTTGCTAACTCATGCATCAGTCTGTGCTTGTGCCAGTCTTATCGGGAGTGTACAGGGCAGAAGAGCCGGTTCATCCTAATGAAAAGACGGTCTGTGTGAGAGCATGTGATCATTACGAATTCCAGTCACACTGACTCTCTGAACTTGGATACAAGCTAACTATATTAACACCAGCACACACACAGGTTCCTTCCTTCCCTGCACATCACGTTACCAGAAAAACAGCATCTGTCATTCTTATTAACAACAGAACCAGATAATGGAAAAATGGCCATTCAATGCGTGCACATTCATAGTCCGCTACTATTTTACCTACTTGCCTTGATGATAATAGGTATTTTATTAGTGTGCCCAAATGCTTTCTATCTAGTCTCAATTAAATTGGGACTTAACATTTCCTAATTGTAATAGATCAACAATAGCCATAGTATGCCATCTGTGTCTGGATGCGGATGCTGCAATATATAGAGAGTGCAGTGTGTCTGTCTGGTCTTTGCGACAGGTTTAGTATGCACAGGGGTAGCTAGCTTGGTGATGTTAGGTTCTGTTGCCATGGCAAGGAGCAGGCAGCATACAGCTCAGCATCAGTACCTGTGTGTGTGTGTGAGCGAGGGGGGTTGCTGGATACGGGATACATAGGGCTCATCTGATTGGATGTGCTCTCAGTAATTCTCTGTTTTGATTCGTTGGCTCACTGTTTGCTGCTTTATGATTGGGTGCCGTGCAGTAGCCTGGCAGCTTGTTGACTCTAATATTGGTGTGCGTGCACGAGTGGTTGCACGCCCATTGTGTGTGTGTGTGTGTGTGTTTTGAGCAACACAATTATCTATGCCAGCGAGAGACACCTGCCCATGTGCTCCATATGCTCACACACAGCAGTCCCTCAGTGTTAGCTGCAGTGCTTGTGGAGCATCTCCACTGCTCTCTAAAATCCACACTCCTCAGTAACAGAGTCCCAGAGAGAACACACACACACACACACACACACACACACACACACACAGTCCCAGAGAGAACACACACACACACACAGTCCCAGAGAGAACACACACACACAGTCCCAGAGAGAACACACACACACACACAGTCCCAGAGAGAACACACACACACACACACAGTCCCAGAGAGAACACACACACACACACACACAGTCCCAGAGAGAACACACACACAGTCACACACACACACACCCGGACACACACACACACACACAGTCCCGGAGAGAACACACACACACAGTCCCGGAGAGAACACACACACACACACACAGTCCCAGAGAGAACACACACACACACAGTCCCAGAGAGAACACACACCCACACACATACACAGTCCCAGAGAGAACACACACACACACACAGTCCCAGAGAGAACACACACACACACACAGTCCCAGAGAGAACACACACATACACAGTCCCAGAGAGAACACACACACACACACACACAGTCCCAGAGAGAACACACACACACACACAGTCCCAGAGAGAACACACACACACACACACACACACACACACACACACACAGTCCCAGAGAGAACACACACACACAGTCCCAGAGAGAACACACACACATACAGTCCCAGAGAGAACACACACACACACACACACACACAGTCCCAGAGAGAACACACACACACAGTCCCAGAGACAACACAGACACACAGTCCCAGAGAGAACACACACACACACACAGTCCCAGAGAGAACACACACACACACACAGTCCCAGAGAGAACACACACACACACAGTCCCAGAGAGAACACACACACACACACAGTCCCAGAGAGAACACACACACACACAGTCCCAGAGAGAACACACACACACACAGTCCCAGAGACAACACAGACACACAGTCCCAGAGAACAACACACACACACACACACACAGTCCCAGAGAGAACACACACACACACACACAGTCCCAGAGAGAACACACACACACACAGTCTGAGAGAACACACACACACAGAGAGAACACACACACACGTCACAGAGAGAACACACACACACACACACAGTCCCAGAGAGAACACACACACACACCCACACAGTCCCAGAGAGAACAACACACACACACACACACAGTCCCAGAGAGAACACACACACACACAGTCCCAGAGAGAACACACACACAGTCCCAGAGAGAACACACACACACACACACAGTCCCAGAGAGAACACACACACACACACACACACACACAGTCCCAGAGAGAACACACACGTCCCAGAGAGAACACACACACACACACACACAGTCCCAGAGAGAACACACACAGAGAGAGAACACACACACACACGCACAGTCCCAGAGAACACACACACGCACACAGTCCCAGAGAACACACACATGCACACAGTCCCAGAGAACACACACACGCACACAGTCCCAGAGAACACACACACGGTCCCAGAGAACACGCACACAGTCCCAGAGAACACGCACACAGTCCCAGAGAACACGCACACAGTCCCAGAGAACACACACACACAGTCCCAGAGAACACACACACACATACAGTCCCAGAGAACACACACACACACACACACACAGTCCCAGAGAACACACAAACAGTCCCAGAGAACACACACACACAGTCCCAGAGAACACACACACACACATACAGTCCCAGAGAACACACACACACATACAGTCCCAGAGAACACACACACACACACACACAGTCCCAGAGAACACACACACACAGTCCCAGAGAGAACACACACACACACACACACAGTCCCAGAGAGAACACACACACACACACAGTCCCAGAGAGAACACACACACACACACAGTCCCAGAGAGAACACACACACACACAGTCCCAGAGAGAACACACACACACACACACAGTCCCAGAGAGAACACACACACACACACACAGTCCCAGAGAGAACACACACACACACACACAGTCCCAGAGAGAACACACACACGCACACAGTCCCAGAGAACACGCACACGCACACAGCCCCAGAGAACACGCACACAGCCCCAGAGAACACACACACGCACACAGTCCCAGAGAACACACACACGCACACAGTCCCAGAGAACACACACACGCACACACAGTCCCAGAGAGAACACACACACACTGTCCCAGAGAGAACACACACACACACACAGTCCCAGAGAGAACACACACACGCACACAGTCCCAGAGAACACACACACGCACACAGTCCCAGAGAACACACACACGCACACAGCCCCAGAGAACACACACACACAGTCCCAGAGATTACACACACACACGCACACACAGTCCCAGAGAGAACACACACACACAGTCCCAGAGAGAACACACACACACACAGTCCCAGAGAGAACACACACACACACAGTCCCAGAGAGAACACACACACACAGTCCCAGAGAGAACACACACACACAGTCCCAGAGAGAACACACACACGCACACAGTCCCAGAGAACACGCACACGCACACAGCCCCAGAGAACACGCACACAGCCCCAGAGAAC